>NW_005057342.1:0-2540 GCF_000277835.1 Geospiza fortis
TCCAACCCAAACCATTGTGGGATTCCATGAAAAGCAGGAGGTTGGAAGCTGCCTTCCCTGCTGTGCCTCCTCCTCTACAGATGGAGCTGGATACTGATTCTCAAAACGCCATCAAAAATTCAGACAAAAAATACAGAACCAGAATAATCAAAGCTGTAGAATAACTTCTCACCTTCTGGTACTTCTGCCACCACTGCCTGATGGCCCTGTCCTGCCAGGAAGTGGGTTTGGAAGAGGGGAGCACGTGGCACCTGCTGAGAGACTGCAGCTGCACTGCTGACATGGTGGGAGGCAGCACTCGCTCAGGCAGGATTTGTACTTTAGCCTGCTGGATTCTGAGCAAGGGAACAAAAAGATGAGATGTACACATATTTTTTAAATGTTTTTTCTAATACATACGTTTAAAAAATGGATTTTACTGCTTATGGGAACACAGGCTGGTGCAATGGATTCATCACTCCACAGTACTAGAGAATTTAAACAACAACCCATTCCATCAGAACTTCTTTTATTTTAGAGCACTACAGATCTGTTGGGATTGTGGTGGACAGAAATACAGACAGATTGGCAGCAACACAGCTGAATGTTCCACAATCTCAGCACTATAGATTTAGATTTCTGTCTCCTCAAGTTACTTTTGGTATTAATAATCAGCTCTTCCATCTCAATGGCTCAGTTCAGCTGAAATGCACTTCGCTATCTTCAAACCACAAAAGCTTCTGCGCTCAGCTCGAGGTCAGAATCAGCAGAAATAGGATACTGACTCTGATCAGATTTTAATATCCCAGCATCAAAGGTCACCTCTTCCACAAAGACCTCAGCATATGGCTGAGGCTACTAAGAATGCTGTCCAGCAGGAAAGACTTATTAGCATTATGCAGCAGAAATCCTGAAATACTGAGCAGTGTGTAAAAAATTCTAATTTTCTCACACTGAACAGCACTGAACTGGTAACTTACAATAAATTACAAGATTATGTTGTGCCAAAAGCACTCAGGAATCAGAAGCACCAAGAATTATGGAAATATTCTTCTTGCTAAGGAGCTCTGGACAGTGAATTCCCAGTAACAAAGCTGCTGTTGCTGCAGCTGTCCAAGCACTGCCACCGTGTGTCCAAGCAGGGCTTCTCCTAAGCTCTAACATTCAGAGTCTGTTATTTGGAACCAGATGTTAGAGAGCAAACAGCACAAATATTCCGCATTTCTTCAGCTGCAGGTCACAAAACCACAGACCTCCTTCTAAAGCAATGCCTCTATGCTGAATTGCAGGATATGGGTGAGGAGCTCTAGATTTACAGATTTGGAGTAATACTTCACAAGCCTTGCAGAAAATATGACAGAAGCTCTAGCAGTTGTGCTAAGAATTGTCACATGTTCCCAGATCAATGCTGGAACCTGGATCTCTGGCCATGGTGCAGGGCACAATGCCAAGGAGTTGAAAATGAGGGAAGACTCAGCATATTCTTACTGCATGTTCAGGATCTTGATCACTTTTAGAAATGGAAAAAGGTATTAATTACATAATACGTTAAAACTAGTCAGAAGAGCTTCTAAATATCACAGCTATCAAATGGGAATATAGAAAATAAGAGAATACTCCTATGAAAGTTGACTTGAGTATAGAATTAACTGCATCATTTTCTTACCCATCTGACTGTGTTCGTATTTCAAGCACCTTGAACCTCTGTCTTCCTATTGCTTTCACCTTGACTGTTTCAACTCCATATTCCTGCTCTTCTCTGTAGGCATAGATTTCTGCTGTCGTTCCAAAATGTGCTTCCCTCTCATGTGCATTACTAAGAGTAACAGAATTAAAGATGAATTAAATTAATTAACCCCCTCCAAACAGCACTGCTCATTCAGACTCCACTCTGCCTGCACTGACTGTACATGACTGGTCCGATCAAAAAAGCAATTTTTGGTGAAATACCTTTAATTAATCACAATAATAATTTATCCATTATAAAGCAGTTTCTATTGTTTTGGTTGGTTGGGTTTTTTGCCAGGTAACTTGATTTTATTTTAGAGTCTAGATGTGACATTCTGGGAGCACAGGGATCACCGGTGTGTCAGCATTTCAAATGCAGACACTGAAAGCACTGAAAGCAAACATTCTTTGGAATGACTTTATAACAGGAACTGTTCCCACCTCCCACACAATTAATCCATAGTAAATTGCAGGGGGAAGAGGGAGGAACATTCCCAACTTCTCCTGGCATTAATCAGCTTTTCTCTTCCCCACTTTTCTATCACCTCCTGTCTCTCAACTCCACTGTGAAACATTTGCCAGTGCTTGTTAGTTCACACACAAAACAAGCAACAATACAGCTCTCAAAACAAGAACGTGACTTTCACATTTCAGGTCAAGGCTTTTTCTTTAACAAGCTGGAACAAACAGTCACTGAAAAGAGGAGGATGCCCAACCAAGGACACAGATCAGCACTTGCTGTTTCTCCACACAAACACGAGATGCTGTCAAGCACCTACACTGCCATTACACATTGGAAGACAAATTCTGTTAAACAATTTCAGCTTGTTATC
>NW_005057343.1:0-2540 GCF_000277835.1 Geospiza fortis
AAAAAAAATCACCCAAAAATCCAAGAGATAAAATGTCTTCTTAAGATGATGCCTACAATAAGGAACTTTCTCCCTTAGTTAAAGGTACGAGTGGAATATCCTGGGCCAGGATGCATTTTTACTATAGCACTTTTCCTTTGTCTAAATTGAAATGCTGTCTTCTTGCTTATCTCCTCCTCATCACTTTTGATTTGGTACTATGATGTTTTATCATAAAAGATTAAGTAATCCCATTCTTTCAGGTATTTTTTACTGACACCCTCAATGTGTATTTTAAGGCTTAATATTTCATCTTTAAATTGCTTTTTCCTCTTACAGGTGCTGTGCTGTCCAATTCTTCCAACACGTCTGAATCACATATCTGTTTAGTAAGATAAGTGTAATAGTTTAATCACAGCTAGCTGTACAATGTAGACAGGATGGAGTGACATCCCTCCACTTCCTGTTAGCTCCAATTTACTTTCTGGCTGCCATCACAGTCTCTTGCATGGTGCAGGTATATTGACCTTGTTGGTTAGGCCTACACTTGTTTCCAAGTTTGAGTCTAATTTAAAACCTGAATCTTGAACTACTGTTATCTACAGTTTGACACCCTGAAGCAAAATGCTGGAAAGGGATCAGCTTTTCTAAGCCTTGTTAGCAGTCTTATAATGGGCTGCATGGAAAAAAGCTGATATTTGACAACTGGTAGACAGAAAGGAACAGGTTCTCACGCAAATGGAAAGAACGGACTCGAATCTGTTAATTTCAATCACCATTTAAGATATTTCTTAATAGCTTTATTTAATGGGCATTTGTTAGGTACTACAGGACTATGTCTTAGCCAGGAAACAGCAATGCTGGTTCAGGACACTTCCCGGGTCAGAACCAAACCCAGACAAAGTGTGAGAAATTAAAATGCTGTGACCTGTACATTGACATTTTCACCTTTTAAAATTAATACACTCAGTTTGAATGTTTTTAAGGACTACAAAGGAGAAAGAAAAATCTTGAAGGCACTAAATCAGGGGCTAAATGAAGAGATGGACTTCTATGTTTTACATCTAGTGGAACTCTATCCCAGACAAGCTTTCCCCAGGGATTCTCAGAATACGATGCACAGGAGACAGTAACATGAGCCGAAACATCCTGGCGTGACACAAAATTGCTTGGCAATTTGTGCTTCTCCCCTGTCAGAACTATAAGCAGAGTTGAAAAAAATGTTCCTACTGATGACTTCTACCATTTGGAAAGCCATATCCAATGCACTACAAGATATTGGTACTGTTTGCAAACCAAGTCCTAATATGTCTTCAAATGATGGGCAGTGACTGTCAGAGAATTTTTGAAAATGCCACAACTTATTTATCTTTGGGTACCTTTGGTACCTGTACAGGAATGAACTAAGTAATTTTCAAAAAAAGAGACTTATATGTCAAATTTCCTATTGTTGGGTTTTGTTAGTTTTAAATCTGGGGTTTTTTGAACGTGCTACACTTCTGCACTGTAGCTGATTGTGATAGAAAGTTAAGAAACAGAGAAACTTGAGAGGTACTGCCAAGGAAAGAACTAGGATAACATAGGGATACTATGTGTCTAAACCTACATTGGGAGAGATCAAAATCAGTAACACTGCTTGCCAAGACATACACTTATGGAAAAGAGGCAGAAAACTCTGACAAGATCTAGCACCTTTCCAGCTAGGGGTGACTAGCGAAGAAAAGATCTAGTAGAGAGATTTGGGTAATGGGCATTTGGGTAATGCTGTCACATATGCTGAAATATAGTCAACAGCTGGTTTAAATAGAAGTAGAACATGGGATGTGCCACTGTCATAGGTGATTTGGGCACGGTCATGTGTGCAGTTATGATCATGTGTCAAAAAAGACAAATTCAGAGACAAAACTAGAGCCACGTTATTGGGCTGGTCCATGGAGTCCAAAGCCTCCTACAGATCAGGAGACTGTGCCTTTCATTCCAGCAGGGAAAAGCAGCTGAGGGGAAACACAATGCCTCTAAAACATAACAGGGTAAACACTGGAAGGGGTAAATAATTATTAAAATGAAAGGATCATATAAGAAAAAACAACAAATGGATATAAACTATGAGTCAATCTAGTCCTAAAACTATGTTTCTATCTGAATCATCAGAATGATTAATCAGAAAAATATGAAACAAACCCAAAGCCCAAGCCCCCCACTGTAAAATGTAGGCAAATTTGTTAAGATAACAGTTGGATCTGACAGTAAAGTCCTATAATCAGTTCACCCAGTGTTTCTTAGCACTGGCGCTCTGGGCTCTTCTGTGAAATAACCATAGTCAACATCACACCTGAGTGAAATTGAGCTTCATCAGCCCTTGGATTAAACTTTAACTAGAGCATCCTTAGGTAGGCTGTAATAGGGCAGATTCATCTAAAGAACTAAGTAAGACACCTGGATTCCCTGCTGCAAGAGAAGAGAAAACAAATTTATTCCTTTCAGTTAAACATTTTGAAGAAAACCAGTCAAGTTTACCGGTGCTACAGCACTGCTTGTTAAAATGACACACACATCATTGC
>NW_005057344.1:0-2539 GCF_000277835.1 Geospiza fortis
ATCACATTTGGAATTTTTGCATGCCCTAGGAAAAATTCAGTCATGATCCAGCTTTGGACTAAAGCCTGATGCTGGAGTTGGTTTGATATACCAATTGGTTTGTGTGTTCTTTATCAATGGGAGTATGTCTCATCCCTTTCCAAAAGCCTTATTGAGAGGATGTCTTCAGAATTATGGCTAAAATATAATTTCATGCTATTGTCAAGTGGGAGCAGATATCCTGACTCCCGAAACCTCAGAGAGTCTTCTGCCAGTCATGCCTTTTGTTATCTCAAGAATGTCAGACTGAGGCACAGGAACTGCAGCTGTGGCCATATGTTGGTGCATGTTACACAGAGGAAGAATAATGAGGAGAAAAAGAGAAGGGCTTCTACAACCCTCCTGTGCAGCACTTGTTATTCATAACCACCCATGAAAAAATTGTGTTGAGTCAAGCAGTTCAGAAGAAATCCTCGCTGTTCTGACATGAACTTCATTTTATTAGTGTTTAAGGTGTAGCCTTACACAGAGTATATGGCAACAGCATTATCCAGATTGAAAGCAATTATTAAGGGCTACAATGAGCAAGAGTTGCATAGCTATAGTAACTTCAGAGTGAAGCTGCTTAAACATGAAGGCACTGCTGGGAGGGGTGGAGGAAAGGTATCATAAAGAATCACTTATGTGAAAGGAGCATGTTTCTCCTATGCAGTCATTCCTTGAAAAGGTCATATCTACTGCTGGTAGGAAAATGATAGAATCACACTCAAATCAAATGTGAAATTAAGTATAAATGGCCTTATAGCAGATGTAAATTTCACACTACTAAGGCATATTTTCTTTGAAGTGTTACTTCCTTTCACTGGGGAGCAGGGGGAGGCAGCAATTTGTGAATGATGTGTGAAATATGTATTCAATTTATACTTGTAATGCTATTGTGGGAAAGCTGTGATCTCTACAGACATTTGATTATTCTGCATTGCTATGTACTCATCTAATGCTCTGTATTTTCAGATACTTGAGAGAAAGGATAGAAAAATATTAATTAAAAGAAGATAAAGAAGTCAGAAATGCTAAGTGAGAACAGATCAAGTATATGCCTTTGGCCCAAACCTGAAAACTCTGAGGGAACAGAAAGGTGAGGAATGAAAATGAATATGTAACAAAGGAGCTAAGTATATGTGCATGTAGATATACATCCATATTTGTCTATAATGTGGGATCATGTGTTTTGATGAGCTTGCTATCCAAATGTTAATGTTGCCTTAATTCTGATTCTGATTGTATTTTAATTCAGGAAATAGATTAGGAAATGGAACTTTTATATTTTGATTCTTTGAAATTTGATGTTGAAGCAATTGAAGCAGTTCAAGCAGTCTATATCTTTATTTTCTAAAGGGCTAAAGAAACAAATAGATCCCTGAGCTCTGATTTTCCTTCATGTATAAACAATGCTCTTGAAATTACTGTCTTTTGTCTCAGTCAAGGAGAGTAGATCAAATAAACTCCCCAGTGTTTCATGCCCATACTAATTTTCTTTATACATTGCAACATCTTGATGCATTCATTTGCTTGTTTCATATTAAAAATAAAGGTAGGAACTGTGGTTCTATGAATTTAAGAGCATTCCAGTGCCCATCCTTTCCCTCAGTATTCCTAAACCACTGTACAAACCACCATGCCCCATGCCAAACCAAATTCCCTGTTGAAATGTGACAAATGCTTTTTGTCTTCTAGCCTTGATTGTGTTGTGGAAAGGCACATGAAGACTGACAAGAGCACATTTTATATTAGATAGCAGCATTTGATAATGAATACTTGTTGCCCAAGAGCCAGGAACTCTGGGCCTAACTTGCAGAACTGTTGGCTTAATAATCCCTTTTCCTGAAAGGGACTTAACAGTTTTTGTCAGTTGTCATACACTATTTTTTTTCAGCTGAGACTGTATAATCCTGCCTGCTTAATCCCCATATTACCAATCCCTTATGATTTTTCTAAGGAAGGGGTGTTTTCTCTTCTACATATGAGAAAAAAACAAATGTCTCTGATGCAGCATATTGTCCACAAACAATGAAGACATTACTGTATGACTCTGAATCAGGGTATATAGTGCATTTGTAAATCCCTTTGAGGTTGGTCTTGAGTAAGACAGCTAATCCAAGTAAGAGGGTGTTGCTCTACATGAAATCCTTGCAGAGCTGTGGAATCCATTCTTCCACAGCAGCTGTCGAGGCTGTTTGCCTACTGGGGCTTTGGTTGCTACTACAGATAAACTGTGCAAATAAATGGAGCTGGCTGTTACTTTACACCCACTAGTTTAGTTTCATTTTGTCTATGCTCACAACCTCCTTCTCTGCCCCCCAATAATACGTTGGGACTGTTGTGGAAACTGCTATTCCTTTGAAGCAATGAAGCTGCATCCTCAAATGCATTGTCTGTTCCCTGTAGTGCTTTTAGGCCTGTACAACAAGTTCTAAGTCCTCAAATGAGAATCCTTTCCCACTGCATTTGAGTCTACATCATTCTAATGTGCACTGCAGATTTCATTCTCAAAAAAAAA
>NW_005057345.1:0-2537 GCF_000277835.1 Geospiza fortis
CCCCAACAAAGGATAAGCAGCTCTAGGAAAGCCAGATCACATGGTCTCTGCTGCCTAGAACTGGTTCAAAAGGTTTCCAGGTGAGTGTCATCATACTCCGTGTGCCTGACTCCTGGGACACAGGCTATTCTATGCTTTAACATTTTTTTTATGCAGAAAAGACAGATAAGTTCTGGAAGATGTACACACCCCACCAAAACTAGTCTATTCTTTTGTGCTTTGGAAGTTAGTTACATGACAATTTTAGACATACCACATTTATAAAGCCCATTCTCCAATTTCATGTTTTGCAGTTAATTCAACAGACTAAATTAGTTTCACTGTAAACCACTTTCACCATGCAGATTTTCCTTCTGGCAAGTTATCCCATATTTAGTACACATGATTACTTGTAAATCCAACCAGCTGTTTAAGATAAATGATTTTAGACCTAAACCTCACATGGAAGAGTTCAGGTAAACCTGTATGGCAAGTTTCTCCTGAGTGAAATATGAGTAGGAGACGTTTAAGATCTGCGCAAGTACGTTCATCATATTAACAAGCAAGAAGTTTACAGAAGCTTCATGGCAACTGTACAAACTCACCATCATGCCTGAATTATTGCACTCTTTGGTAATTTACAGTGTAAAAAGCAATTTGCCCTTGGAACACATCCTGTAACATGGCAACTGCTTTTCTTTGTTTATGAACAGCATCCTCCCTGCCACAAAATATCTAATACAGTGAAAGGGAGCCCAAAGTAAAGCCCTCCTCAAGCACTTGTTTTTGTGTCCCATGAAGAGGAGAAGAGTCTGGTTGGATTTTCAAGTTGCTTGTGAATAGTTATCCTTTTAGCATTAGAAAGTGAACAGGAAATGAGTTAGACCTAAATTACACTGCTCTTCTGGCAGAAGCTACAGCTAGATTCCTGTAAAAGAAACCTAGGATATTGAGGGACACAAATAAACACAAAGAGTTTGAAATCAGAGGGTCACCTTATAGAACAGTCCATCAACCTGCAAGAAAATTCAGAGGGCAATACTTAACATGACTTATTAGCAGCAACCTGAAGCAGTCACTTTTACATTCCTCATTTTAATGAAGTTCTTTACTGTGATGCCCCATGCAATCCTACGGCCTTCCAAGGCAGAATCTTAGCTTAGTATCTTAGAGCTGTTTGAGACAAGCATTTCAGTACCACACATGATCAGAATCTCTTTTCCCTCAGTTGAGAACCAGCTCTTAGTATCAGTATTGTGCAACCAGACTATGAATCTAAAGTTCTGTTTTCCATTAAAAAAAACCCAAACACCTTCAGCAGTCTACTCCTATGGCTGATATAGGAATGTTCACTCAAAAGCTCTATGCTCTTTTTACTCTAGGAAATAAGGGAACTTTACTTTCATAGTTACACAAAAGTGATATATGTGTTGTCCTCACCAAGTTTTCAGTTCAACAGCTATGGAGCTGCTGTGAGAAGCACAGTTGCTTATGTCTATTGCTAAAAGCAGAAGTTTAACTAGACCTCTTCAAGTGCCAAGGCATCTATTCATTAACTTTGCTAGCTAGCCTGGAGTGATGAAACCTACAGAACTTCAAGAAGACTTCCTCTATGAGGAATGGTAATATTCCAAATATATAAAGCAAAGAGCTCTGGTTTACATAATGCTAATCATAATGCAGACTAAAGTCTTAGCTTGTTAGCCTATGCAATACTCACTTTGGTAAGGTACTCTCTCATCACTTGGATGAAATAAGGCATTGCAAAGTCCATGATGTTATGTCTCCATGCCAACTCAAGGACTACATCTGGGTGCAGCAAGTCATAGCATGTGAAAAGGCAGGCTGCAAAGCACTCCTGCTTGCCTTCTTCCAAGAACCACTGGAGCAGCTTCTCAGCCAGCTCTGCATCTTTGGACTCTGCAGCATACTGCATAGCATCCTACAGAAAAGAACAGTTAAGCTTGACCCTTGCCTGTCAACATCTACATTGCCCTACATCTTAAATGCATGTTATTGTGAGCCAGATAAGCTGAGTACTTGGCATACCATGAAGTTAGTCTTTAACAACACCAGGCATGTTCTGTAGGAGGCAAGATACCACACACAACAACTCTGAGGTAAGCCAAATACTTTATTAACATCATCCAACGAGCTTCCTACAGACTATGCACAAATTGGCCTGTGAGAACTCACTACAGGTTTGAAGAGCATACCACTATAATTGCATTTCATCTGTACCCTTACAAGAGCCTGTGACTTGAGGCCTATATGGAGAATGTTCCATACTGATACAGGTAACTGTACAGATGGCAAAGATTAATAGAGACACATCCCCAGATACAAGACAACATTATGAAATTAGATTTAAGCCATGCATTTGAAACTGCAACCACTTCTGCTTTAACAGTCCCTCCTTCAAGTGAAGGACTACTAATTAAAACTCCAGATTTGAAACTAACAAACATTCAGTATCCAGGAGATTTATGCAGTGTCATTAACTCACCTTATACAGACGGTCTTTCTTGCACAGCTCCACGCTCTGTTTCCAGCGGTTG
>NW_005057346.1:0-2536 GCF_000277835.1 Geospiza fortis
GTTTAAATTTGGAATTTTAGCTGGTATTATTCAGTTCCACACATGAATGGTGAGGAGTTCAGCTTCTCTCATCTCTGCTCTGAAAAGGAAGATGTTGTACTCATTGTGCTGCAGATTGCAAACCCTTCTATGAGCAAAACCTTGCAAGTTGCAGAGAGCTTGGGATCATGCTAGACTGTTGTTCTCACAAACCCATCAACAGCACAGAAATGAGTAGCATCTAGAGGTAAAGGGGAAGTTTCTAAATGGGACATAAACCAAATACTGATCTGTTCCTGCAAAGCAGTAGAGACCTCTCCTTTGTGTTAAACATCCAAATGATATAAACAGACCAGCTGTTCCCTTGATGCTTTAAGGATTATTAATTCACTCCTGAGATCCCAAACAAAGTAGCAGCCAATTAACTGTTAGGTGTGCCTGCTGCAGTAGGAATGATCTGTCTGAGCTACAGTAGGAAAGAGTTAATTTGTAGATGAAGACAAGATGGGAAACACCAGTAAAGTAAACACTGGAGAAGGACTTAAGATGGACTAGAGTAACAAAACCAGAATGATTCTCCTGTGGATATGATCACAAACACCCCTCTTAAAGAAAATTACATGCACAATACATCAAGAAGAAATACAACCTGAAGTTCATATTTTTAAGTGACAAGATACTAATTTAAATATTGTAATACTGAATTTTTAGGCACTGATATTTACTTGCAGTTCAAGAAGAAGAATGTGGATTTGGAAGCAAGAAGTACCTGATGAAACAGGCAATTAATTATCTTTTGTTTAAAACTATTATGAAAATTATATGTTTAAGTATTGAGGTGGAAAAGGCATGACAGCATGTATTTAGAGATTGAACCAAAGATAAAAAAGCAGTGACAGTAAACTAAATACAAAATTTAGATATAAATTGTACTGTGTCAAAAACTAATAGCATGTTATTTACAGGTTATTGAGATCCCAAATCAATGCATCAAGGTACAGATTTGTATTAAATATAAGGTTATACAGATAATATTCCTTGAGCTTTGATAAAGGTACTTAAAGATAAGAAATTGATAAATGTGTTTATGAATCATATAGTGCAATATTTGTGTACAACTCCATGGCCATAATAAAATTTAAGATTTAAAGCCTGGGATTCAATTAACATATGGAACATATGGAACAAATAGTGATCGGGCTTTCAAGCTGTAAAGATATTTGACAAAAAACACAAACCTTTAATGATGATGAAGACTTCAGATGGAATAGCAGACAAGAAGTGCCACACAAGAAGAAATAGACAACTTGGCTGTTTAGAGCTGGGAGAATGGAGAGCTGATTTAAATCCTAGGAGATCCATTCAAGGATCCCACAATTCCCTCAGCACTTATTTATATGTTTACCTCCATATGAAGAAAGAATTATGAAAATCCAGACGCACCGTCAATCACTGAGGTACCTCACTGGAAATTCTATTTCCAACAATTCCCCATCAAGAACAATTTCCAGAGATATGTCAGCCATCCATGCTTAAATCAATTTTAGCACATTTTATTGATGCTATATAGCATTAATTAATCAGAATATAGTCAGTACATAGAAAATCTGTTATGATTTCGGAGTTATATTTAGTAAGCAAACTTGTACCCTTGTCAAAAAATGAAATATTTGCTAAGTTCTTTAGAAAACTACCACACTGTTGGCAGCAGTTCTTACTACTCAAACTTTTATCTAAAACACTATTGTGTCTTATGATTTAACAGCCTACCAAACAATCAATGAAGAATACAAGTTGCTTAATTGATGTATTTGTGCAGAGCTGAATGTAATGCTCTGATCCGCAGGTCAAAGTTATAGCCTCACCTAGTAAATTACTTTTGCTAAAAAGACACAGTTCTGAAAAAACATCCCAAATCAACAGATACCCAGCTTAATTCTCAGTGATATTCATGGGTTTCAATGGTTCTTAACAAGAACACACAATAAAATCTTAAAAGGAAATAAAATCACAGGAATAAAGTATGGTGACCAGAAAACTGATCACTTTATATCTGTAAATTAGAAGGAACTTACTGTAGGAAAAGACATCAATTCCTTTATGTCTAATGAAATATTACTAGACTTCTAAAAATGTAAACCTGCTTCTTTCACGTGCATCTCACTGTCCTTCTGTCTCTAATTACAAACAAATGTTGTGATTTTGCATCAAATGTCTCATAAAATTTGTGATAGGAGATATTTTGCCACTGTGACATTCTGTAAAAAGACATCAGTTTCTTCTCCCAGATAGAAATGTTTCTCTCTTACCAGAGAAGATATCTCTCGTACCAAGTACCAAATGACTGCATGTAATTGATCTCACTGAACACAAATCAAACCCAAATTAACAACTGACTCAGATGGTATTTTGTTGTTTGTCTCTTTCATTGTTTTCAAGTGAAACCCATTGTTTTGTGGAGAGCAGACTATTTTTCAGGATTTACTCCTTGTGAGGAACTGATTGGACAGATTGACAGTTCTGTTGCCCACAGTCACCATTTTGTGGGCATAAAAGG
>NW_005057347.1:0-2535 GCF_000277835.1 Geospiza fortis
GGCCCAGCCACTGCCATCAGCCAGCTGCTGGTTGCAGCTATTCAAAGTTCTCCAAGCTCTAATACGTGTCATTTTCAAACCCAGCAAGAACTGCTTCCACCTTACAAATAGGAGGCCTGCAAGTCCCACAGGTAGTTCCAGGTGTTGTGGCAACATTTGCTACCCAAATGGTTTGGGCAGTTTGCTGGTGGATACATCAGCCATGTGAGACTGGTGGAGGATTGCTCCGTAAACTCTAAACAGAAAGGATTGTCCAACTGGATTGTTTGCAATTAAGAAATTAACATACTGACACCTAAATATGTAAGATTTAAACAGGCATTAATATTGCATAAATTTGAGATAAAGCAGGAACTCAAACAAATTTCTCACAGTTGCACAGAATTTTGGACTATAGTGCATGGAGAGATTTTCTTGCTTAAGCATTCAGCTTCACACGCTGCTGCAGTTGCCTCTATTTTGATTAAGATGAGCCCATTTACACTAGAGTGACAGTTGAAAGTAAGAAAGGACTGCAGCCTTAGGGAAAGTTAAAAGCTGTATAACTGAATGATACGAGACATTGCCTATATAATATGCAAATCATAAATGAGCACAAAAAAAGTAACACATTGCACAATACTATAGCCTCACCCTTCCGGGGCGTTTCCTCTGGAATGAGCATTAATTCTCATGAGTGTCTCAATGGTGTGAAACAGATCTGCTTCTGTTACATGGGCAACACTCCTCTCATCCACCAACAAGATCTTTACCAACTGCATGGCAAATGCCACAGCCATGTAGTTCAAGCCATTCTCCATGGACTGTCAACATGAAAAAGACAGAGTTCAACCACAGATCTTACAGTGGAGTGAGTGCATCCCTCCTCCTTTAAAAGAGCATATTCTCTTTACCTGAGCCAAGTGAAGGTCATACTGCTGCATGTTAACAAGGTGATTGCGGATTAGCAGCTCCACAGCCTCCACGTTGTATTTGTACTCGTCTCTGCATTCAATCAGGCACCTGAAGAATTGGACTTCTTACAAAAAGTATACTTGAACAACACAGTTTAAGTGAAACAACTAAAATCTAGTACTTCAGAAACTGTGACATTCACTGTCATTCATTGCCCAGCTTCAAAAGAAGCCTCTTCTAGAGCATTCTCTAAGGTAATGCTGAAGTTCAGAACAGTCAAACTCAAGCATCTATTGCCCTGCACAACTGGTCACAAGAGCCCTTCAAGAGCTTCAGTTTATTCAGCATAAGAAGTCTCTCTTCCAAGGATGAATTGGCAGATCTGCCTAGCTGAAGCTTCTGCTGCAGGCATATGCCATGTCACATTGTTTGTGACAGCACAGAGATACTCTCTGCAAAATCAGGGGAAAAAAAAAGCCCACACCATGCTCTAAAGCTTAATTCCATTCAGGATTCCTATCATGTTTTGGGATGAACCAGCATTATCAGAAGATCTAGTTAATTTTGACAAAAAAAGCTGGTTACTTTTTGTCTGTCTAAATTGCAGCAAAGCAAAATATTAACAGGCAGAAAATCCAGAGTAATACAGGAATTCCCCAAAGATGGTCAAAGCTACATTAATGTTCTTGCTGCCTTGTAACTGACCTAGTGATTTGTTTGTTACACCATGGAGATCCATAGGCACGGCCATCCTGCAGAGCCTTCAGCACCAGCAGGTGACACTCACGGTAGCGAAGCAGGAGGTCAGCGTCAGCCCCACTGGTGGCATCCAGCAAGCCCTCTACAGCCTAGAATAGATGCAACCTGTTAGCAGAGGGAAAAACCAGTCCTCTTCCAAATCTTCTGCACATTACATCAGCAAGAGCTATCACCAGAAGACATGAAAAAAAAATCAATTTAATTGTGCTGACCTCTTGAAAAGAATGTGTGAGATTTTAGCAGCTACTGTGGCATCTATACATGCACTGTACACAGCTATGCTATCAGAAACAAACCTACAGGTCTCTCTATGCCCCACTAGCTTTGTATGCACACCAAATACCATGACAGACCCTGTTCCTCTGTGCTGCAGTCTCCCTAAGTCAATGCCTCCTCAAGCAATTCTGCATACAGCTCATGGAAAACTACCTGAGAAAATATTTACAGAACCTGCCAGAGGTAAGTGAGCAGCTTCCTTAGAGAAAGAGCTGCAACACTCAGAGATGCATCTGTGTTAGTCTACAACAAATGGAGAATGAGTTTTACATGGGCAACACAATTTATTTGGTCAAGTTCTAGTCAGGACTGGATCCTTTAATAGGTAAAAACACTAGCAGACAAGAAGGAAGAGTCTCCCTCCAGCTCTCAGCTACCTCTGATTTGGCACTGTTCTTGGATCCTCATGCAGACAGCTCAGTATCCTTACACTATTCTCAAGTGGATTTTTCTCTATGTCTGTCACTTGTTCTACACTACTACACAGGCACTGATGCCAGCTCAGATCACAGAGCTCACTGCAACACTTCCCACTGGTGCAGCCTACAAATTCTGGCTGGGATGGAGTTAATTTGCTTTATAGCAGCCCATATGGTGCTGTGCTTT
>NW_005057348.1:0-2533 GCF_000277835.1 Geospiza fortis
GAAAGGCAGAGATGTACATCCACAGGAATCCTGGCCATGCCCAATAAATGTGCAAATATGTGGGGAGATTTGTTAGGAATTATTTCAGCTGTGATACCAACAGTGCCTTCTCTCCTGGTTCTGTGCATTATAGGTGAGTAATGTAATAGTTGGCTCTCACAATTAAGAGATAGATATTATGCGGATAGATATTATGTTCAAACCTATTGTAATACATCCTCCCATAGTCCTCTTTCCCCTCCCTCTTGTAATAGCCTTGGTAGTCAGGGCATTTGGGGAGGGCTGGCTTGTGACCAGCAGGCGGGGTGTAACACCACCTGACCTCCAGTCAAGATGTAACAAAGTAATCTCTACCAATGGACGGCAGAGAAAGAATTGACTGACAAAACATTGGGAGGGGCTAAGGGGGGTATAAAAAGCAGAGAACCCCGTTTGTAGATGAGCATGTGGCTGCTACTCATGGGGAGTCCCAGTGCTGCAATCTTTCCTTATTCAGTCCTTTGTTAAGGTTTAATAAACCTTTAAATAGTTAAAGGAAGGGTAGTTTCTCAGATGGGCAAAGCTTTGAGCCGTTTTCTTGGTCTGATTTCCTTTGCTTGGGTCCCATTCGAGTGCTCAGTTGCGGTACAGGCTGCAGGTGCTTTGTGCACTCTTAGCGTTCCTCTTGGATCCCTTGAACAACAGGCTTTGGCCCACAAGGGGAATTTGTGCTGCGTTGTGACAGAGAAGAACTTCTCAGGCTCTTTTGTGTTTGCTGAGGGAAGATTGGTTAGTGCTTTGCATAAATTCACAGACCAGCACCGAGCATTTGCTTTGTGATGTCAGGGCATGGTTGCCACACTGTTGTGGTGACATCAGAAGGTTGCCTTGGTGCACGGAAGGCCTGAGTGTCAGAGCAGCTGTAGCGCTTGCTCAGATCAGGAGAATCCTCCTGGACGAGGCTTTTGTCAGTGGGCTGTGGCACACTGACAGGAGCCTTGTTTTTTCTACTGTGTGTGCGCAGCCTGCAGACTTGCAGGGTACTGTTACAATGATTGAGCGAATTGCACCTTTGCTTTTTGCCGCATATGGCGTTACTTATGGTGCCTATTTCATTACACACTTCGCACGTAAGTAGATACTTCCTCTCTACTTAGGTTAGGGTGTAACCGAACCTGGCTTTTGTATATCTTCCTGCTCTTTCTTAGTGACTGAGTGTCTGATTTTGAAACAGAAAGAGCATTAGGATGCCACTCCTTTGGTAAAGCTCCTGTCAAGGAGTTCAGCTAAAAAGGGGGTGTCTGTAGCCACAGTCACAGCATGTCCAAGGGAGCCTGCAGGGCTTCTGTTCCCTCCATGGGAGAGTCTGTGGCAGCAGAGTCTGTCATTTCCTTAGTTTGCTGGGACAAGCAAGACACCTTTGAAAATGCGGACTGGCAGACCTTCTTGGAAGACCTTCTAAAAACTCTGCAGTTGTTCCCAGAATTCAGGGAAAGTTTATTTCTTTCTAAATTTTGTCATGAAGGGATTTGACTGTCTAACTTGATCCTATACTGAGTGCTAAAATAGAGATTCCCTTTGCAATGAAATGCAAACTCCAAAGCACTGAGTGTCTGCTCCTGAACCCTGGAGTTACTGTTGTGCTGTTTCACAACAGAACTGCTACAGCTCAGGGGGATTTTGGGGAAGCTTTTCTGGGCAACAGTTTCCAACAAGTTAACGAGAAGTGGTGCATGCAACTGATTGTTTTTTAAAAAAGTACTCAAGGAAGAGATTAAAAAGCTGCTTTATGTGTTTGGTAGAAGAGGAACACCAAGTGTTAAAGAACAATTTGAATTTTCTTCATAATGTTTGTAGTCCTTTACTGGCAAAAAAGGCCAAAGTGTAGGCAGAAGCAAAAATATTGTCCTGATCTCTTGCTGGCTGTATGAATGAAACACATCTCCTGGAGGGATGTTGTGAAACAGGACATCATCACTGTTTGGGTTGATTTGTTCTGTGGGATTCACAACCCCAAGCAGTTTCCTCAAAGCATCTGGTTCATTTTCCATTGTACACTACAGGTCACCTGAAGTGTGTATTCAGCGGTGCTGATCGTGAGGTAAGTGAGATTTCATGTTCCTAGTGTTAAGAATTTATGGACCCAGCTCGCAGCTTGGCCAGTAGCAGAAGAGTGTAGAGTGAGGCCGAAAGAAAATCCATTTTGATGTTTTCAACAAAAATAAAAAAGGCATAAGTGGACAGTTCCTAAATTCCATATCCGAGGCCTGAAGAACTACAAACTCAGTTTGGCAGACAGAAAGTCGATTCCTGACAGCACATAGAAGGGAATACTGAACTAAGAGAAATTTCCGATAGAGTATACTTAGCCCATTTCAATTTAATAAAATTGACTAAGAATTCTATTCCGAAAAACTAAAGGATATCTCTTTACAAGACGCAGATATAGAAAAAGAAGAACATCATGAAATGGCAGTTTCTGACTTAGAAGTGATCTAGGAAAATTTGTAGCTGGGTAAAGGCGTGCGCAAAAAGGACGCAGGGCTGGCAGCCT
>NW_005057349.1:0-2531 GCF_000277835.1 Geospiza fortis
TAATTTTCTGTATTCATCCAAATTATGCAGGATGGTGCCAGTAGAGGATAAACTTACTTACTATTGCAGGAGGAGTCATAAAGTCATTAAGAGCTAGACTATGATGGACAAGTTCATCACATATCTGAAAGACACTTCCTTTCCAATCCCACCAGAAAAAGCAAATACATAAAAGAAATAATATGATTGGAAACAACAAACACTGAAGTCTATCACACCAGTGAGTGCATGTTTATGAGCCAAGCAAGGCCTGCATCAGTGCTTTTTTTAGCCACCATGAGCCTGTGTGGATTTGCTTTGCAGTTACCTGGTTGCCTCAGACACCAGCTCACCACAGCCCAACTTCTCTGGACAGGTCTGGTAAAGCCAACTCTTTCAGCAGTGACACTCAAAATTTGTCAGTCATCATGCCTTTGTTCTGAGCTATTTAACCAAAATGGAACAGAAAGAGCATCATGTGATCTAGATGGCCAGTGGGATAAAAAATTTGAATACTTAAGGAAAAAAGTCTCTGAAAACTGTTTTTAAACAACTTACAGCTTGAAGTATATTCATATGCAATATTTGTTAGTGTTTTTCAGTGATAAGTATAATTATATAAATAGTTGTGGAATATAGATTGATGAGATTTGACAAAATCGTCAACATTTTTCTTAAAAATAGTTTTCCCAGCTCAATTTGCAGCTGTATTACAATAATATTGTACTTATCTCCATCAGCTTTAATAATCTACAAGAAAGTGAGTAAATACCAGTTGATGCAGAAAGCTGTAAAGCATTTGCAGTCACTTTATGAAGAGATACTTTCTACTAACCCTACATGCCAGTCACTTTGATTTTGTGAAAAAAAAGTGTTGCTCAGTGCCCCAAGGGACTCTGCAGCTTCATACAGATGCTGCTAATCTCAATGGTCAGGCCAGAATCACAAAAAGAAATCAAACTCCCCACACAGACAGAGCATCATTAAACATTAAATTAAGCTGGCATTAATTAGCAAAGCATTGGTTAGTAATTTAATGAGAAAGATGGAAAAAGAGAAAAGGAGGTAAAACAGGAAAACAAAAGTTGAGTGGTAAAAGAAAGAGCGGCATGAAACATTTTCTTCAATTGCTTTTGATGCTTTTAGAAGAGAATACACAATTCAATGAAGTAATGTGAACAAAGAGTATATTTTTGTTCCAATAAATGCTTCATTTCCCTCAAATCTGGATAGCAATGCTTCCTCTTTCAAAAGTGCCTCTTATTGACTGGTCATAGTTAATCCCCTCATTTTTAGGTGACTTTGCTGAAGGGGGTGGAGGGGAATCAAGGAAAAGTGTTTTGTTACTTATTTTACTTCCCTCACTGTTCTCCAAGAGCTTATGAGAAGTGTATTTTTACCTGTACCAAGCTTTCCAACAACTGTGATTTAAATGTGCTAATGGAAATGCTGGAAAAAAATTGGCAACTTTTAAGAGTGTGACTAGTTCTAAATTAAAACAATGAAACTTCTGTGGTGAAAGCCTTGGCCAGGGTTTGTTTGCTCCCCTCTCCTCCACTCTCCAGCCCCTGCCTCTCCTCCTCTTCAGGTGCTTAAGAAATCAAGTGGCTGTTTTGTGCTCCAATGTAGCAGCTCATAAGACAAATGGATCAGATAGTGCAGATTATACCCTTTAGGCCTTTACAACCCAAACCATTTTTTCCTTTTTAACTGTATAAGGCAAACATTTCTTCAAAGTACAACTGTTAAGCTACACCAAACCCCTCTCATCTGTATCAGTCAGAGAGCAAGAATCATATGCCAGAAGAGGATTGGTGCACTTCCACTCACCAGATTTAATGAGGATGAGAAACTGTCTGAAGTTCAAGTGTGCAAAGCATTTGGAAATTTTCTCTTACTACTGCTGTAAACCATTCTGAGTATGGACTGTTGGACAGAAAGGGCTTCTAGACAGCAGCATGACCTCATTCATGTGTGGAGTGACCCAGCAAGCAATCCAAGTGTTCTCCACAATCCAAGACAAGCTGGGCTCATGGTGCCTGCTCAAATCCCTGTGTAGTGTGAGACAACCTACATGGGAGCTCAATACAGCAGCTACTTCTCCCACACCAGTGAATATTCAGCAACTGCAGCAAAACTACAATTCCAGAAAGGCTGTTGAATGTCAGGAAATCCTGGGCAAACAGGCAAAGCACAAAGTTCCTTTTCATTTATAAACAACATTTCAGGACAATTCAGATATATGGTAGCCCACATTGACAGTTATAGGGCACAGATTACAAATGATCACCACTTGAAAAAAGGAGCCCTTGGCAGCCCAGCATGGACAGTCCTCATGTGCTTTTTTGGCACAAGTAAACATGCTCGCACTGTGCTCCATTCTGCACAGATAGCCAGATTATCAGAACAGCTAAGCTGTCTTTTAGGGTGACTAGACATATTATTGGAATCTGATGTGTCCTGGATGGAGAAAATATTTTGAATCCTTATTTATTTGCCCAGGTGAGAAGTGAAGCCTTCAGAAAATGTGCTTCCCCAACACCAGATCGCAG
>NW_005057350.1:0-2530 GCF_000277835.1 Geospiza fortis
TTGTGAGGAGTGACTGAGGTCACTTGGCTTATTCTCCTTGAGAGGAGAAAGCCAAGGGGTGTCCTTATCACACCTTATAACCTCCTCAACGAGGGCAGCAGAAGGGTGCTGGTGTCTCTCTGGTGACCTACAATAGGGATGAATCAGGGTTGGGAGGAGTTCAGGCTAGACTTTAGGAAAAGGCCCTTGACTGAGATGGTCAGTCACTAGAACAGGTTCCCAGAGGACTAACACCAAACCTATCAGAGTTCAAGGGGTATCTGAATGATGGTCTTACTCATAGGGCTTAGTTTTTTGGTCCTTTGAGGAGCTGGAAGCTGGACTTGATGATCTTTATGGGTTCCTTCTAATTTGAGATAATCTGTGGTTCTATGTTTCTGTTATCTAACCAGGATGTTATTTTCCCCCTAGAACCTGGAACTTGAATTGTTACTAACCAAAGATTCTTTCTCTTATTTTACGTGGGCTCTGGTTCAACGACCACCATCTACAGAAATTACTTACATGGACACCTAGAGGTCGTACTCTGGAGAAATCCACACTCAGGATAAACCCTGAGCAGCAAAAGTGCAGTTATTTATGAGGTTTTTATATTTGCTGTAAATGATTTTCTGTGATCTGAAAAGGAGCATTTTTAAGGCTGTCAGTGATAATTCCTCTGAGAAAAGTGAGGACCATGGCAGCAATACAGTTACCCTTTGGGCAGTCTGGCAACACAAACAAAACTTGTAGGCTCTGTGTTTTCCTCACAGAGGCATGAGGAAAGACATAGGGTGTGCTCAGTGTTTTACATCATAGGTGGCGAGGGCTTTGCATGAATTCACATGATGGCTCTTAACATGAGTTCACAGATGGTACTCTCCCTCCCTCTCTCTGTTTCCTTGAGTCTTCTCAACTGCAGAACAGGTCTGGATAGTGTGGCAAAAGTCCCCTGTTGTTTGCACACCACCTGTTGTAAGATAAGGTACGAATGCTCCTCTTCATGCCTACTGTGTTTGCTAGTTAAAAACAGAGAGCATTTTGAGAAGAAAGAGCACTTCATCTGCTCTCTACTCCCTCTGTACCAGGACTGGGCTTCCTTGCCCAACCCATTCATGGTAAACTTAATTCAGTGCTGTTTCCTCATTTGAATTATAGTTCTCCCAAGATGATGGTGGCTTTTGTTCTGATTTTTGATGGAATATGCTGGAAATAAACCCATGAAAGAGATTATGAACAGGCATAAATCTCAGCATTTTAAGCTGGAATGTTGAAACATAAATATCTAGGTCTTTTCATGAAAGCAATTGTCTTCCTCTACAAAAGCCAAAATAAATTTGCAGACTTGCATATAATTGATTTCATTTTTAAATCCTACTGTGTCTTTACAGTGAAACTAAAAAAAGTACTGAAGTTATGAAAAGAGGAGCTGTGGATTGTTATCTATTTTTTCAGCTTTTACTATGACATGATTAACTATGCAATTATTAGAGTCATTAATGAAGTTAGAAGAGATCACTCATAAGTGTTTAAAGTACTCTGAACCATTACTGTACAATTCTTTGAAGGTTAATGCATTGGACACATTGTAGGGTACAGGGATATTCAATGAGCATTAATTCTCACCCTATCATTTATGGATTTAAGGTGCAAATTGGAAAGTTGAATTTTCAAATCTTGATTAGTCAAAAGACATGCCACTGAGGCAAATCCCTGAGGAGGGAATTAGCATGTAAACAGAGTCATTTGACAGTGAGATGGGGACAGTAAGACATTCCACTTTTCTACTATGGGTGCTTTTATAACATTTCAATATGCATGGACAAGGTGCTGGGATCCTTTCAATGCAAAGGTGCAGCTGGGACCAAAGGGTTCAATTCTTCAGGTCCTTCATAAAGAAGAAGACAAGGATCAAACATCTTTCTTTCATTCTGAAAACTTTGCAATTATACTAAAAATGCAATTTTCGTTTCCAAATTCCAATTACATGCAGAAATTTACACTCTTAACATGTCAGGATTATGCTCAGCCAGTGGTACTGAATAGTTCAGACACTGAGTTCTGAATTAACTTTAGGTTTTTGACAGTGCTCCCACTTGTGCAGTCACTCCTTTGCACATCATTTGAGTTGAAAATGGAAAGGTCACTGTTTGCTCACCGTGGGAGAAAAGCAGTTAAGTGTTTCCTGAGTAAACTATTGACTATCTTTAAATGCTATTTGATAGCTGTAAATTTATACTGCCTTCAGGAGCTGTGACTGAAAATTAGAAATGAATGTGTGGGCTGTGTGCTAAGAGAGAGAGGGAAAGGACAGCTGGAAAAGTTCTTCCTTGTTCCCATTTTGGGGGAGGGTACCACATTCTTCGCCACATAATTTGCTACAGATTTTACACCTTTTGATGATCTGAATTTATATGGAAAGCAGCACAGTCTGAATCTCTACCATGAGATTCCATCCAGTGATGCCTGTACTGCACCTAACCTTTCATGGATGCTCAAAGGATTAACTGCGCCCACCTTCATTTTGCCCTGTGAAACTTTTTTTTTTTTT
>NW_005057351.1:0-306 GCF_000277835.1 Geospiza fortis
CACCCAGGACAGTGACATTCAGGGGGTGAGTCTCAGCCACGCTGTCCCTGTCACTGACCCAGCACCGGTATGGCCGCTGTCATTGTCCCCAATGTGCCGCAGCTCCAGGTGGGGCCGGTGCCCAGCGGTGCCCCTGAGCCCTCCCGGTGCCAGGAGAAGGACAGGGGACCTGTCCCCATGGCCACAGTGCATCTCACCACCAGGCTGTCCCCGAGTGCCACCTGTCCCCGAGGGGGCTGCACTGACAGGGACACCCCCAAGGGCAGGACCCCTGCGGGAGGGGGGGACAGCAGGGGACAGTGAGGG
>NW_005057351.1:1757-2530 GCF_000277835.1 Geospiza fortis
AGTGAAGTTGTCAGCTCCCCCCTGCCACCAGCGCTGCCCATCCTGGTACCAGGTGGTGGCACCAACGGTCCCCAAGCCCCGGCAGGTCAGTGTCACCCGGTCCCACAGCACCGCCGGCCTCCAGGGGGGCTCCACCAGCAGCTGGGTGGTCTGGGCACCTGTGGGTGACAAGGGACACCAGCCTGCCAGGGCCAGTGTGGGGCTGGGGACAGCGGGGTGGGGCCATGGCATCCCCCAAGGACTCACCAGCGAGGCCGAGGGTCTGGGCTGGAAGGGAGAAGGGACAGGGCTGGGTGAGGGGGTGGCACTACGGGGACAGCGGCAGAGGGGCATGGGGTGCGAGGTTGTACCCAAAAGGTCTCAGTTGGGGCATTGGTGTGGCACAGATGTCTCGAGGACAGGGACACAGCAGCCAACCCCTGCTCAGGCACGGGGACCCTGTCCTGGCACACGTTATCCCTGCCACCGCCACAGCCACATTCCCATGGCCCTGTGGTCATGGTCCCATTCTGTTGGCACCTTTCCCCATGGCCCATCAACATGGTGCTTGTCCTGTTATTCCTATCCCTGCATCCCTGTGTCCCTGTCCCCACAGCTGCCCCAGCCCCAAGGTTCCTTCTGCCACATCCTTGTCCCCACATCTCAATCCTCCTGTCACTGTCCCCACATCCCAGTTCCCATGTTCCTGTCCCCTGTTCCTGTCCACTTTTCCTGTCCCCATGGCCACCCCAAACTGGGCTCCATGTCCTGCTGGCACTGGGGACCTCAGGGGA
>NW_005057352.1:0-2529 GCF_000277835.1 Geospiza fortis
TTGGGTTGGAAGGACCTTAAAGATCATTAAGTTACAACCCCAAGCCAAAATAATTTTGAAAACCTCACAGGAACTGGACATCTCTTGCAATATTTCAAATGGGATCATTTGCTTGGACTGAAAAAATTTTAGATCCATGAGACTATATAAAGACAGGGAATAAAAAAGGCCACTTGGACTTTGACTTGATTTCACACCAAGTAGTCACATAACATGTTGGCTGAATTTCTAGGATCTTAACATTTGAGCTGGCAGTACTATATAAAAATGTACTGAAGGTCCCCAGGAAATTCAGCTTGTGGCCTTGTAACTTGTCTTCCTTAGCTGGACAAAAAAGAAAAAAAGTTTTTTATTTGATCTGTGCTATGGATGCTCAGCAAGTCCTTAATTTTTTCTACATGGCATGAGAAAAAAAAAAGGGAGAAACTTCAGAGTAACTTCTGCATGGTAGAGATTCTATTGCAGAACATTCACTGTCCACAAGCTCTAGATAAAAAGCAGCCTTGATGTGTGCTAGCCCATGTAGATATTATCCTCCATGTGAGGATAATATCTGTAACACTGTAAACACACTTGGAAGTGACTTAATTACAAAAAAACAACTTGTTTGCCTCATTTCTTTTCAAGAGGGCAGCAGGACCAACTCACAACCTCACAAGCCAGAACTTCCTCTGGATTCCTTCAATACTTCCATGGTGTTGTGTTTCTCTTGTGGTCTTCCAGCTCAAGATGTTTATCACCCACTTCCCACTTCCTCAGAAAGGAAATCCTTAGCCTAAAAGACTAATGCAAGGACTTAAATTTCCTGAGGTATGGAGTATTAGGCACCACCCAGAACTAAATTTTCCCACATGCAAAAAATGAAACTTCAAATTTATGAAAAGGATTTACCAAAACTGTGATTTTTTGGAGTTAACAGTAGCCAGTGGTAATTGATCCTTTGGGCATTTTGTTGCACAGGGACAAACATCCCTATTTTGTCTCACTGTAGGTATAAAAAAAAAATTAACCAGGATCTACATTGGGCCCAGCTCTCTCCAGTCTGGTGCTGCTTTCAGAATCTTGGGAAGAACAGACATTGTGGGTGGTTCATTGCACCAATCAAGAGCATCTGGTGATGTTTCTTCTTCCCAGAACATAATAATTTTGAGAGATATGACAGGGAAAATAAATATGTCAGGACTGGTCTTTGACATTTGGACATGGGGAAATCAGCATTGTTTCAATAGATCATAGATCTCTTAGGAGCAGTCAGTAAATTGCTCAAAGCACTTCATTCTGACTTGTGAAAGATTCCCCAGGCTTCAGGTGAGTCTCCAGAAAATGGGTTCAAGAAGTACCTGTTAATATTCCTTCTTTGGCTGAGAAATGGAGGGAGCACAAGGTGCAGCAGAGACACAACTTCGCTTGCTCAGATGAGTCACAACAAATTGTCTCCTCTGAGGAACATTGGGGAGATCTGAATTTGTTTACACTGTGTGCTCAGATATCAAAAATCACGTGCACTTTCCTCTGAGGACAGCAGAATGATGTGCAGGCAACATTACAATCACTACCTCACAACAAAATATCCCAGCTGATTTTACCAGACCCTGTCAGGTGGGGAAAAAGGAAGGATGTGGAAAATGTAAGTACTTTTTGTTGTTGCTCTATCTTAAAAGTCCCTCCTTTTTATTTCTTATATTTCAGTCAGCCTGACTGAAACAGAATAAGCAGACTTGATCTCCCCATGCCTCGGCTGTCCTGGGGATTGGAATTTCACTGAGCCCAGCATAGATGTGCATGGAAATTGCACATTTTAAACTGATGGCTGCACAAGAGCAGAAGCTGTGGCAATGCTGACACTTCTGGCCTGGAACTTGGCAGGGCTCTGTTAAAAAAAAAAAAAAAAAAAAAGAAAAAGGAAAAGAAAAAGAAAAAGTGGAGCGGCTGTTGCAAATGGCTCATTTTCTGACAGGGAGGGAGAGGACTTTAGTTTCAGATGCAGCACTTCTGCAGATCACTGACAAGGAGAAGACTTTGGTATCAGGCCACTGGCTTATCTCTAGCAAGCTGAGGGAAGTTAATATAAAACATTGTAATCTCTTTCACAGCCTCCAGGACTCATAAGAAACTATAAGAAGTTTCTCAAGTTTAAAGTGTTCTACAGGATACTAAATCTTAAGTCTCCTGGAGGCCACTGGGGAAATGAAAAGGTGTAGTTGTCACATTTTGTCAAAGTATAACATCTATATAATAAGGCAGTTAGCTCCCTTTCTCCAGATCCAGCCCAGCTTGAGCTACTAAGGCCATGTTCTTTGTTTTTCCAGTTTTATTGATGTGTATTTTTTCACCAGAGCATTTTAAAGGAACCTTGGAGCAGATCTTCAGGTGCTTAAAATTGGTGTTGAGACACTTTGGGTGATGAGACAGATTTATTTCAATGGGGATTCTGCCTCATATTCTCATTCTTTGTCCCCTTCCTTCTCTTTAGCCCTTTAATTTGGATTTCTGAATGATTTAGTTATTATTTATTTATTTATTTATTTA
>NW_005057353.1:0-2528 GCF_000277835.1 Geospiza fortis
AAAATCACCCACAAGTCCATTATCTGCCAATTCTCTTTGTCTGAGGTGACTTCCTCCAAAAGATTAACATCGAGTTAATAATGAAAACTGCTCTAAATGGAGTCTCAGTTTACAGGATGACAATGACTTTTCAATATTTCACTGTAATCAGTTCCTGAAGGGGGCCTGATAGTGATAAGATTGAAAAACATTGTTTTGCCAAGGTTGGGAGGTATAAAAATCAAAACACAATACAAGGAAAAAGAGAGGACTGAGGCAGTTTTCAAACAACTTGCTAACAAAAACAAAAGTGAGAGAGATCTCAACACAGCTTTAAAAATGATCCTATATGTAGCAAGAGATACAATGTACACGAAAGTCTAAGGTATGCCAGGGAAAGTATCCTCAGGTCTCTGAAGACCTAAGAAAAAATAGCAATCAAATAGTCTGTTTCCAAGAAGACATATATGTATATATATATATAAGGAGAATTCCTATCTGTTGGAGTTGAGAGGAAAAAAATCTCAAGCAAACAACAAGTATTCCAAGAAGGAATATCCCAAGATATTTTCTCAAGGAATATTCCAAGGAGGAATCTCCAAGAAGGAGAGTCAAGGAAGTGAAGCCTGTTTTCATCTATAGCTGATGTAGAGCTGCGTTGGGGAATGTCTTATCCAAAGTGATGGCGATGTGCTATGATAATGTCAGCTTTACCAACACCATCATCTGTCATGCCAGAATTATTCCCTGGCTCTTGGTGATGAAGAAGCTCTTCAATTCTTCAAGACCGAGTGACACTGAAGCAGCCTGTAAAAGTATTTGCTGAAGACCTTCAGAAAATGAAGTAAAAGTATTCTACATTGCGTTAGGCTCGGCACACATTAGCACAATGTTCTAGTTGGAATTAGTCTTTCTCTGAGTAGAAACTTGAATAAGCAGTTGTGCCTTGGCCACAGGCAACTTATCTTAAATTTCATTAACTTTTTCTAAGCTACTTTCTTAACTTTATTCTAACGCAGTTCAGTCATGAACTCTATCATTCACAGAGCAGCATTGTTTGTGTCGAGTCTTTGCAGCAGGGTTATCACTACAGGTTAATGGATTTGTGTTCTGAGAAGCCATGATTAGAATAGGTGACCTGTGTTCTGCATTATACAGTGAAAAACATATCTAGCAGCACGATTGCTATCAAGTGTCAAAAGAGATACTGAGAGCTGTGTGTACAGACAGCACTAAACTCAGATGGTTTTCTTACTCCTAGGTATTGTGCAGTGGTTAAATTTGACATGTACAAATTGCTGAAGATTTGCAAAGTAACAGTATATATCAAGGCTAATGGCTTAGTTAAGAAAATGATGTGCAGGATTTCAAGCACAGCATAAATATGCATTTAAAATATTTTTGACACTTTTATGGACATTTTTATTAGCAGAGGTTATAACAATGGCAAAAATCTGAAATTTTAGACAAGGAGTAATGTTATTAAAATAATTCCACAAAATTCAAAGAGATAAATTCTTACTGTTGGAGAAGACATTAAAATTAAGACCCTTGAAGTCTGAGGAGATATTCCAATAGAAAAATCAAGTACAAATAAAGGAATAAGTTTTCTTGTCTCTTCTGTAAAATGTTTCAAGAACTATTCAGTAGAAAGTAGTAGAAAACTTAAGCTGTCATGGCTTTTCTCTTCCTCTTTGTCATTACAATACATGAGCTGACATCAAGAATAAAAACCACAGAAAACTCATTTCTACCTAAAGTGGACTATAGAGCTGCTTCTATGCTAGCAGGGCATCAGAAATAGTCATAAGGAGAGCATTTAATAGTAACTACAGCATTAGAAAGAAAAAGTACCACATTCAAGGGAGAAGGCAAACTAATCACCCACTGAATACTAACTTCTGTCAGAACAAACTGCATATATGATGCAGTCTTGGACTTTCAAACCATTAAGTATGCACAGCAACAGCCTTTTCTTCCTCAAAATTGGCCTTTCACAAATGACTCTTTTACAAATACTGTGATACTGCATTATGACACTGAACCCAATCAGTTACGAAATGTGCATCAATAAAAAAAGTGCAAGGAAAGACTTCAATGGACACATTCAAAATTTAAGCACTTTCATAGCATTGTGCCTAAAAAGTCATTGACTTTCATGAGAGCTATACCGAGCATGTTTCCAGTTCCAGCAAAGGAAATCATTCTTTCCAACTTATGTTCAGTACGCTTGAACAACCTGGGCTACGAGGAAGAGTGAATTCAGCCTGTCTGCATCAGTCTCACTCACAGATATGCCTTAAAAAAGCCCAGATTTGGGCAATTTTTTTGTCCACTATTTCCATTGCTTGAAGGCAGGCATTGCTGCACTCCCCAAGAGTAGCAATGATGCTGTATCCCATGTGCACACCTTCTGTCTACACAGCTGAGTTCTAACAATGACACTTCAAAATTCAGGTTCCTTTTTTCCTCCCCAATAATCAGCCCTGAATCACCAAGCCAGTTAAGCCAAATTATTATTTCACTTAAACAAAATTAAAAAAAAATAA
>NW_005057354.1:0-2527 GCF_000277835.1 Geospiza fortis
AAAAAATGAGAAGATAGACTCACTGAAGTCTGCACCATAAACCACATCATCTGACAGCTAAACTGGGATGCACAGGAAGATGTTTCTTGAAAAACAGTCAAAAAAAACCCCCAGTTCCCACTGCCATCAATAAATGTACAACCACACACTGCATTAGAGAGCCACCTCACTGCACTTACTTCAGGACAGCAGGTATTTCTTAGGTCACTAACCAGAAATTTGTACAGAAGTGGCTCAGATGAGTAACACTACTGAAGCACTTTTAAATGCACTTCATGGTGTCAAGAGAACTGTAAACTGAGCACTGAGACAATGGACTTCTCTGTCGTGTCATCAGGAATCATATAAAAAGTGCATGAGTCATGGCACAGTCAGTGAAAGAAAAGAAACAAAAAAAAGTAAAAAATTCCTAATAACTGGCAGGTAGAAATACAAGTTAAGAAAATCAAATCACACACTCAGGGTGACACACAAAAAATGTTGTCATTCAGTAACAAGATTTCTTCCAGGAACTAAAGAGGAGGAATTAGATGTAATTCTTTAAGAACAAGGTGTTAGCAGGAGCTTTTCTCACTGTTGAGAGCTCTCTTAGGTGCTATACTCTTAACTGGAATAGGCTGTGATAATGGAGATGGTGTATTGCTACAAATCAATTCATATCCAATTAACACTCATTTGAAGGTAAAATGCCAACTCCAAGCTTGCATACCTTGCCAACAGGAAAACCTCTTAGAAAAAGAAGGGGATAAACAGCATTAGGCAGAGATCACGGTCAGGTGAACTGATAAAACAAGTGGAAAAAAGACAGAACTCTTCCAAAGCTAACAAAGTTTTCTCCTCACACAAGACACCACTTCAATGGATTGTGTAAATGCTAAAACAGGGCTCTCAAATTTGGAAACATTACATGTCCTGATCATCCTGAAAAATTCAACTGTCTTAGCAAGTGCCATAGAGATGATTTTGTAACAGGAAAATGGTGTAGCTGAAATTCTGCAAAAGCATGACTGTAAAGGTACTGCAGCAATCTAGTTCAATCCTTCATTAATGTTTGGGGGAGAACTACAGTAGCCACTGTTCACAGTACATTTGCAAGAAATCATTAATGGAGTTACTTTATAGGGTTCCCTTGAACCAGCTCTCTAATAAACCAATAAACACAGGTATCTGGAAGAAAACATGTTCAAAAAAGTACCAGAGAGGCTTCATTCCCAGAAACAAAGCTTGTTAAGACACAAGAAAACACAGTAACAGTTCTGTAATGAAGGCAGGAAGATCAGCTTTCTCATATAGAGTACCACTCCTCTGTTCAAGTCCATCCTCCTTCTGTTTTTTTAATGTATCAGCCCACTGGAAGTTTTTATAATGTTGACCCTACTCACACAATTTCAGTATCAACAATAAAATCAGAAGATGTGCCTCTTCCATTCTTCTTGCTACCTCAAAGCTCTGAGAAGCAGCAAAAGCACTGGACATCACTACTGCCTCCAGGACACAGCACTGCAACACTTGAAAACTGATAAACTAAGGGGCTACGGTTAAAAATAAAAATAAATACAATCTGTGCATTCTCCAGAAAGCAATGCTCCCCAGATGCTAGCAGCTCATTATTTCATGAACTAAATACAGTAATGGGAGGAGGGATGTATTAATAGCTAGCACCTCCTACACACCTGCAATTGGTGAAGGCCTTGATTTTAACAGAGCAACTGCTTTAAGCAATAAAGCAAGTTTCAATTCAGAACTCCCTAATTATTTCTTCAAAGCGTGTGCAAAGAGTTCACCAAGATAATGCATGGGTTTTTTTTTTTACCTGAGGGAAAATGAATCAGCTGCCAGGTATCTGAATTCTGACCTTTCTGGCACAAAGGGCCAGCAGTGAAAACATGCAACACTTTTCCCCATATCTAGTATTCCAAACATACCAGCTAACACTGGTTATGCTGTTAGCAGTATTCACTTGGACAAAAAAAAGGAATCTGTAACTGACTTGTGTCACTCTGCATCCCAAAAGCAGTCCCATATTCCCTGAGGCTGCTTCTTCCTCCTCAGAGCAAGCGAACATTTTGACAGAACACACTAGTTTTGGTAAATAAATTCCTGGAGTGAGGAATCGAATTAATCAATGCTTGGACTGCTTCAACCTGCAAGCAGTTACTTTCTAGGCAATGGTGGGTACAACTCCTCTGAGATCAAGCTAAGACAATCCCATGGCAATAGATACCAATTCACATCCAAGTCATGTGTTGGTGGAAAAAAAGAAATAAAGGCCACCCATGGGGTGCCTAGACAATTAACTGTTACGCTAGGTGAGTCAGAAAAATAGCTATTACAGACTGAGCAGACATTTGCTATCATACCCACTGCTCGGCAGCTCCCATACCAGCACTCTCAGCCTTACTTCAGAACAGCATTTCTTCACCTCTGTGTGGAAACTTGAGAAATTGCTAGGAGTTTGACAGGACATGAAAGAGAAATGTAGCACTCACTCTATCTACACTGGTTTTGTGTGTTGGGGTTTTTTTTT
>NW_005057355.1:0-2527 GCF_000277835.1 Geospiza fortis
AAAAAAGATTCCTGTATGCTTTTATAATGGTGAAAACATTTCAGCTACTGAGAGGATTCCAACACAAGGGGAGAAGGAAGTGCTAACCTGAAAGTAAAGAAAAATAGCATAAAATGTATGAGAGGCTTATACAGAGTGAATGATTGACTGGTCACTTGGAAAAATTGTTTGTTCTGGTCACCAAAAATGTTCTTCCACTGTGCACATACATCCCCCAGCTTCCCATTCCCTCATCCTGATGCCAATAAAATTAGTGATTGTCATTCCCACTGAGTTAAGTGGAGGAGGAGCAGAGGTGTGAACAGAAAGCTGTGCTAGTTCAGGCGTGCCACAGAGGGGCGAGGTAACACAGACACAGCTCTTGGCACACAGGACAAGGGGATTTGTGCAGGGAAGACACACCTAGGACTGCACCCTGTTTCTTTGGAAGGTACAGCAGAAAGTGAAACACAAGCCAGATGAGCCCCTCTGGCGTGTCCCTTCACTGCCTTCAGATTGGATTCACTTAAGGAATAAAACCAAAATCATGTTCCAAAACCAATTTGGGATTTGGTGGTTTTTTTGGTTAGGTAAAATGCATACTGTAGTTTGCTTGGCAATATTGCTTTTTTTACAGCCTGTTAATCAACTTTTACATGATTTGGACTCTAAGCTCCTATAAAGTCATACAACAAAAGTTATGGTATTTAAAACTGATTATTTTAAATCTTAGAACCAAAATGGAAATGCACTGTTCTAGCGCTTCAATGAAGAGCTTGTCAATTTAGTATGTAAAAGTGTACCTTGAAATATTTGTTTCTTAAAAGTAAATTTGTCAGCAGTTGTGACAAAAAAGTCAGCCCATCATTTTCATCAACAGCTAATAATAGTTCTTAGCTTTCATAAATCAATTCTGATTGAACTGATGAAACTTCTACTTAAAAAAGGAGTTTTCATTGTGGAATTATTGCATTTGTATGTATGCCCTGGTTTATTATATTTAATTACCTATGTGTGTTGGGGACAAATGTATTTTTGTAAATCACAGACTATTCTTGATTGTTATTTGAAAGGCTGATGAAATTTTGCTAAAATTATCTTAAATGTCACTTCTAAGAAAAGTTATTTTTAAAAAGACAACAACTGCTCAGGAAACAGGGTTTTTCCTGGTATTGGTGGAGGCTCCTATATTCTGGTTCACAGCTTATCCTAAAATCTCAACCAATCCTCTTGCCTCTGGCAGTGAAGACAAGCCAGAGCATGGCAGGAGTAGAAGAGTCAAGGTCATGTGCTAGAATGTACTCCCTTTCCTCTCTGAATACTACAGAGGGGTAACTTTGACACAAGATGTTCTCACAATCTAAGTCCTTGACACTATTCCCTCATGGACAGGAAGTCAGTCTGCACTGTCAATAAATGAATTTCAGGAATACACCCACAGAGGATTGTGCATTGATATTTTCCTGATGAACTGAGAGCACACATTCGTAGGTTAAGTAATTCTGCAGCTCAGCTGTTGTTTACAGTTGGGGAGCTATGTATAACTAGTACAGCCAGATCAGTCCTAGGGAGTAATACATATTTAAAACAAATGTATGCCATTAGGTTAACATAATAGCCTTTCTTGAACCTTTTAACTTACCTTCTTTATTTATAAAGATGCCATGAGGTCAGCTGTTGCGCTGTTCACAGTGCAAATCTTTGGGCTGTTTTCTAAATGCAAAGAGATGTTGTGTTTGGCTGCCCTTCTAAAGATATGTTTTTATTATCTGTATTTGTGTATTGATTTATAGGTTTCTTTATTCAGATGAAGTTCAAATTGGTCCAGAAACAGTCATGACTACTTTATACACTGCTAAAAAGTATGCAGTCCCTGCCCTGGAAGCACATTGTGTGGATTTCCTAACAAAGCATCTCCGAGCAGATAATGCCTTTATGCTGCTTACTCAAGTAGGTAAATTTAAGCTTAGTTTTGATTTAATAGAAGAATAAATTCCCAACTGGAGGAAAATTATTAATTCTCCTTAATTATGTTCTCCTTTGAGATTTTAAGTGCTCTTTAAGTTATAAACACAAAGAGTACTTAGACAAATCAACTTATTTCAGTTTATGTCTATACTAGAGGTAAAATGCTTGCTTTTTAAGATTAGCAGTTTGTCAGCTTTATGCTTAAGATATATTTCTTTATCTTTCCAGGCTCGTTTGTTTGATGAACCTCAGCTTGCTAGTCTTTGTCTTGACACAATAGACAAAAGCACAATGGATGCCATAAGTGCAGAAGGCTTTACTGATATCGACATAGGTAAGTCACTCTGTGTGTCCATGAAGTGACAGTGCCCCAGGATAGTTCCTTCCCCCATCTGAGTGTGCAGAGTCCCAAGCACTTCTTCCCTTCTTGGCCATCCACCCCTGCAGTGCTTTCCTTTGAGCTTCACTCCTGAGCTGGGCTCCACTGCCCTGTGTCCCCATTTCAGTCATGGCGGTGTCCCAGGGCTCCCACTGTGGTGACACCACACTTCATTGAAGCCAAAGCTTTCACTTGCTGAGG
>NW_005057356.1:0-2527 GCF_000277835.1 Geospiza fortis
TAGATTTTAGCAATGCCTAGAGGTCTCTTCACCTGAAAATATCTGGGTTTTTTTCTTTATTTGTCTTGTTTACGGTCTGGGGGACTTTTTGGGATTTTTTAACATTTCCTGTACTACCCTATTATGAAGTGTTTTTTTACTTTTTGCTTTGTTTGGCTTTGTTGTTTTTCAGCTACTCTACTAACAGAGTTTATGCACCCTTTGTACACTAAAGACAAACCATTGTACATTTTACAGCCAGGCCTTTCACTTGGTTTCCTTGTTATTATCAAATAGCCTGGTGTCTATTGTGGGCGCTAACCTTCAGATAGACACCTCAAAAACATAGCCATGGCTTATACTTTCATAACCATTCCAAACAGAACAGAAATAATAAATGCATAAATGCAGTCAATGAGGCTCAGCAAGAGAAGCTTCTTCAATACAAGGGCTGAATTCTGGGAAAATGGTGCTGTGAAATTCCAGGACACTGAGAGTTAAAGCTGAGACACTCTTGTACTGGAAGTATGTTTGGATCATTTTAGTGTTTTATATTTATTCTTTTAATTTTTCTCTCCCTTAGAAGTCTTGGTAATTGCTTTCTTGGTAGCTAGTACACTCATTTCCCTAGACAAAGAGATCAGAAAATAAATAAAAATAGTTTCCACTCATGTTTCTAAAACCTTTGAAATGTTTTGGTTTTTTTTTAAGAGAGGTGTTGCTGATCTTGAAGTACCTGTTCTGCATAAGACATCTGATTAGAGTCAAATACCTGAGTGCGTTTTATTATGGTGACCGTTTTGAACAGAGGCTTTAATAGAACATACAGCAACATGAGAAGACCGGAATTGTTAACATATCTAAATTGATTAGAAATGCTGAGAGCAAGGATGGGCTGTCTTGGTAGAGAAAGTATGAGACTCAAACGCTCTTGTTAGTGTAGTCACTCAAATATCAATTTTGAATTTTAATTTATTTAGAATTATTAATAAAATGGACCAAAAAAACAGGACTATCCTAATAGAAACTGCTACTAACACAAGATTGGGGTACATTAATGCATATGAGGAGATAGAATAAGTTACGTATGATTCCCTGGGAACTGTAGGAATGGGGTAGAATTCTGATCATGCATGTAGGATCTAAAATAAGCTTAGTTATAACCTAGGAGCTCCTCATTTAGAAGGCTGTCTGGGAAAGGAAAATGTTGATATGTTACTTGTCCATACAAATGACTGTGAAGATCTTATGAAATGTGACCATGAAAGAGTCAAATGTTACCAGGTAACATTTTTCTAGTAGACAGGAAGAAGCGCTAATATCTCTGCATCAAGGCAATATCACATGTAGCAGTATGTATTTTCCTGAAAAGGAGAAAAGAGAATTAAAAATTCATCCACTCCTGAGCTGCTGTCAATACAATTTTCTAATTGAGATGAGCTATGAAATACAGCAACAGAACAATATTTATGATCCCAATATTGGCAGTACTGAAGCTAAATTCAAAAAGAAACCTCTGTCATAAGTACTTAATCTTAAAAAGTAAAACGTGGCCAGGTGTTTACAGAGTGTTGCAGGCAATGGTGGAAAATAGGACACATTTTTTATGAAATAGTACATATTGCCTGAAATTCCTGTTAAATCTTGATTTGACATTTAAAGTAGTCAACTTCTTTCTAGTAGTGATTGTTCATTAGTTGTTAATTAGGGTGCTTTCTTGGCTTGCAAGGGCTTGCCTATAAGCAGTAAAGTGTGGTGCAGGGATCTGAGCTCTCAGAGATCAGTGGTGAAGCCTCATGAGACAGAGCCCAGCAGCATCGCTCAGAGCCGGCTTCAAACAGCTCCGTGCTGGCCCTGCTGCCCAGCTGGCTCTGCTTCCTGTGAGCACAGGCACTCGCTGCCTCTGCACCCAGGCAGGGATCTTACCAGTCAGAGCTTGAAAACAACTGCCCTCCGTGAGCTGGCCCTGAGTATTTATATGGCTGGAGTCATCAGAATCGTTTTCTTTAGGAGCTGGAAAGCCGTTATGCTATCCTTGGTTCTGGTAGAGGAGAAAGATGCCCTGAGGGATAACAGATAGCTTGTGTTATGGAAAACTGCAAAGGAAGGAGGATAAAGAGTGAAGCAAAGATAGTCATTGGTGCTCATATAGTTCCAGAGAATTCTCATGGGGTGATACAAGAATATATAATGCAATGACAAGTTGCTGTGCTTTAGTAAAATAACCAACACCTTTCCAATTGCCTCACTGTCTTTGATGAAGATCTTCTGAGTTCCCTTCAGTGGTAAACTTCATGTTTCCGAGAGAGCTTCACCCCTTCTGGTGAGTGTTATCTGCTCAAAATCAAAATCAGAGTCAACACATTATTTTTTCCTTAGGAGATGTTGAGTTTGACAGGCATCAATGTACATTTTCAGAATCTGAATTGCTTGCCCTTCTTGGATGGCTGGGATAAAATATGTGCTGAGATGTACTCCAGCTGTTCAGGAAATGATCCTTTGTATTGTTTTATTAGTAAGAAAAATGCAATCACAAGGGAAAAAAAAA
>NW_005057357.1:0-529 GCF_000277835.1 Geospiza fortis
GACATGTGGGACAAATGGGACACATGGGACACATGGGACACATGGCACACGTGGGACATGTGGGACACACGACAGGTGGAACACGTGGGACACAGAAGACACGTGGGACACATGGGAGACATGGCACACACGGGACACACAGGACATGTGGGACAAATGGGACACATGGCACACATGTGACACGTGGGACCGGTGGGACACAGACCCCTGAGACCCCCCCCAGGATAGAGATCCCTGAGACCCCCCTGGATACCCCCTGGAAACTCCCAAAGGCCAGAGAGGCCCCTGGGTGCTGGGTGCACACCTGTGTGGGGGGTGACACCTGTCTGGGGGGGTGACACCTGTGGGGGGGTGACACCTGTCTGGGGGGGGGGTGACACCTGTCTGGGTGGGGGTGACACCTGTCTGGCCAGTCACCTGTGTGACCTGGCTGCCTCGCTGTTTTTGCAGCTCTACCGTCTCAGCTTCGTCCCCCTGGGCGCTGCCGGGGTCCCCCCCGTGTCCCCAGCGTGCCCAGGTGCGTCGCTGT
>NW_005057357.1:2176-2526 GCF_000277835.1 Geospiza fortis
TCACCCATCCCCTATCGCGACAGTGACCTCTCCCCTATCGTGACAGTGACCCATCCCCTATCACGACAGTCACCCGTCCCCTGTTGTGACAGTGACCCCTCCCCTATCACGACAGTGACCCATCCCTATCGTGACAGTGACCCCATCCCTATTGCGACAGTGACCCCCTCCCCCATCGTGACAATAACCTCTCCCCTGTCACGATAGTGACCCGTCTCCTATCGCGACAGTGACCCGTCCCCTATCACAACAGTCACCTGTCCCCTATCGCGACAGTGACCCCTCCCCTATTGTGACAGTGACAGTGACCTGTCCCCTATCGAGACAGTGACCCCTCCCCTATTGTGACA
>NW_005057358.1:0-2526 GCF_000277835.1 Geospiza fortis
TCATACAGTCCAACCTCCCTGCTCAAAGCAGGTCAAGCTGGTTCTGTGTCCACTCATGTGTTGAGTAAGTATGAAGGTTCCATAGCATCTCTGGGCTGCCTCTTCCAGTGTTTCACCACATTCATAGTAAAAAACAAACAAACAAATAAACTTTTGCTTATGTTTACATGGAATTTGGTGAACTTCAATTTGTGCCCATATGCCTCTTTTTCCTATCACTGAGAAAAGACTGGTTCGGTCTTTTCTGCTTGCCTCCTCTCATTTGGATACTTAAACACATTGATCATACATTCCCTGAGCCTTCTCTTCTCCTTGCTAAACAATCCTAAATCTCTCAGCCTCTCAAACATCAGATGCTTCAGTCCCTGTATCATTTCCATGGCCTTCCACTGTCCTTGTTCCAGTGTGTCCATGTCTCTCTGACATGGTGGAGCTCAGATCTTGACCCAGCAATCCAGGTGTGTCTCACCAAAGCGGAGTAGAGAAGAAAGATCACATCCATTAACCTGCCAGCAGTGCTCTTCCTTGTGCACCCCAGCAATCATTGCTGCAAGGCTGCACTGCTGGCTCATGTTCAGATTGTTGAATACCAGGGTCCCCAGGACCTTCCCTGCAAGGCTGCTTTTTAGCTGCTTCTCCAGCTTCATTACCACAAATATTGTTCTGATCTGCGTGCAGGATTTCACATTTCTTTGCTGAAATTCATGAGATTCTTGTCAGCCTTTTCTCTTGCATCTTACTAAATTTGTTTTGATTCATGATCTTTTAGGTAATTAGTAATACTATTAGCTGGAAATATTTTGTTTTCATGAACTGTGTGGTTTTTCCTAATTAAATCATGCATGTAACATTAATGATCTATGTCTCTTACCATAAGTAGATTTTGCTCAAAGACAGTCCTGAGAATCCTTTCTACACAGGCAGGATCTTTTGCCTTAAAAATGATCATCCTTCTTCATCCAAGATTCTTGAAGTCCAATGTGGTTATTGATTTCTTTTCACAGTGCTACTGGTTAAAGCAGAATTGACATGTTCTTACCACTTGTTTTCAGGTCACCAGAGGGTGTAGATGGGAGACAGACACATACAGCTTCTATCCAACCAGATGGCTCAGCAAAGGCTTCCCATGAGACTTCAGCTTTGGACAGCTACTGGGAGTAGAGGGTCAGGAACACTGTGCTTATTTTCATTAGCATGCACTGAAATCCTGCTCACACACATGGCAAGCCCTGCCATGCTGGTGTTTATTTTGAGTATCACTCGAGGTGTCCAGGTGCAGCACCCTTCCTGCAAGCTCAAGCCTCAGTGGCTTGCAAAGCCAAAGCTCTGTATTATTTCTTCCTCTCAGCCCCTCGGGACAATGTGAGAAATTGCCTGCTGCATCCTGTGTGTCACAGCTCGTGTCTCTTGAGCTGCGGTGAGAGGAGCTGCAGACTGAAGTTCACTGGCCTTGTCCAAAATGCCAACACTAAAACTAGGTCCAAGGCCAACTCCAAAACCTTGCCACCCATATGATTAGTTGGGGTCTTCTTGTCTGTTGTTAACTAATATTACAGCTACCAGTTAATATTACAGCTGTTTCACAGATGAGAAATCATCAGGCGAGAGATAAAGTGACAAAACACATGTACTGGAAGAGACTCATGGCCTCAACTAGAACTCAGCTCTTATGTCTTGTAAGACAGTCCTGTCACCATTAGAATGTGTAAGCTACCCTTCATGGAAAAAAATGAAATGTGAGCCTCCCTTTGAACCAGCTTGACTTTGAGCTCCCTCATGAAACACCAACAACCTTTGAAAGAATATGAGGATGGTACCATTGACAGATTTTACTTCAGCTGGCTGCAAATAAAGTTATTTGAAATAACTGCCAAAGCTGTAATTTATCAGACTTTTTCACAGATTCCACAAAAGCAAGGAAATTCAAAGTTGAAAGGCTTTCTTCAGGCAGCACATGCCAGGCATTTGTGCATGAATTGCAGGAGGGGAAACGATATGTTTCCTTTAGAGCTGTTGTTGCCATCATGGAAAGCGAACAAGCATCTGTGCTTTGGAAATCAGTGGATGGAAGGTGTTCCGTGAAAGGCAGCATGTGGGAAAGCAGCTTAAAATGGTGAGAGTGTATGAAAGTAGCAGGAGTTCTGAATGCCACCGGGAGAAGAAATGGAACAAGGCTGACACATAGAAAGGTGGCGAGAAAGCAAAAAGAAATGCAAAGAGGAGTACACTGAAGGGAAAGAAACCCACCCACTTTTGGCTAGAGAATAGGTCTGAACAAGTTCCAAGAGAGGAACAGAGAGAGAGAAAAAATTATAGGGTAGATGGAAAGTGTATCTATTAGATGATTGTGCAGGTGAAAATGTAAGTTGAAGTTTTGGTGTTTTGCTGTGGAAACAGATACAAAGCTAAAAATCAGATGTTCCAGCAGCACTCCTGATATAGCAAATCTGTACATTTATAGTATGTGAAACTTGTAGGATGATTCTTCTTTGCAGCATTTGCCACTGATCCTAAAAAAAAAAAAAA
>NW_005057359.1:0-2525 GCF_000277835.1 Geospiza fortis
GATTCTTGCCTGTATCATTACATTGAAGGAGTCTGATTTTATTATTATACTTGCAATTTTTTTCTTTCGTTTTCTCTGAGTCCAATACAGAGTTGGTTCATCTGGGATCCACCATGTAAAAGTTCCATTACTAACTTTAATCTCTTACAGGGAGTATTTTCTACTTCGCTAAGAAAAATTTTCCCAACGCTCCAGAGACATTCTTCTTCTATCACTGCTGAACTCAGAATCCACCCTTCTGGTCGATTTTCCCCCTTATATTGGTCCGATTCTATTTAAGGAGTTTAACCGGGCCTAAGCTACTGCCTTTCCATGGCCATTCCTCTGTCATCAATGCCCTTCTGCAAACCCAACATTGGGTTAAGTTGCTTACTTATTCTTTCCCCCAGTTCCACGAACACATTTTTCCCAAATCTCGATATTTATTTCCTTTTCTAATTGCTGCTGAAGTTTTGTATACAAATCTTGATGTGGGGTTGATACAGAGTTAGATTGCTGTGCTGGCTTTGCCGTTTTGTTTACTAATTGTTCTTTTACCAAATCTTGGACTCTACTCCTAAGGGCAAATGTGAAACAAACTCATCTCTCCCCTTTTGGACATTCACTTCCCAACCTATTACCACTTGTTCCTCAGTTTTCCACAATCCAGTATTTTTTCCCGTTTTGCATACAGGTACCTAATTTGGGGGGGACTGTTGACATGGGTGTGTGTAGAGAGTGGCTGGTCATGGGTCTGATGGCTCAACCTGGACGCCGCAACCTTCCCAGAGAGAGGTCCCGCAAGAGACAACTTTCTAGGCATCTTAGGCAGTCCTTCAGATGCTGGGTAACCTCAGCAAGGGGCAGCCAGCTCAGCTCTTAGCAGTGATTTCAGCTCTGCCTTGTGAGGTGTAACCTGGCCAACACAGGAACAAAGAGACAGGAGCACCGAGTGGTTATTCCACAGAGGTAGCCTTTATTCCAGCACCCTGCAAAGGACACCAGTAATGGCAGGTCCCCCCTGAACAGGGCAGAAACTGGGGGTTTTATGGGGAAGAGCAGGGGTGGTACAAAAGGGGAAAAACCAATCAGTCCCAACAAATCTACGTGGGGTTCCAAAGCATGCTCGAATTCACCATGACCAAAGAGGATTTCTCAGTCCAGGAGGGTTTGAGAAGATCTTATTATAGCCCATTCAAGGGATACCTCTCCAAGGGAGAGGGCTGGCATGCTCATCTGTCTCCACAGGTGTGAGTAATAAAAAAGGAACCTCCATTTGTTTCCATGTAAACCTTTCGGTAGCATTTGTGACACGATTTTGCCAGTATCCCCAAAGGCAAAAGACAAAAAATGAGTGACAGAAAAAGGAATAACAAAGGTCCGATATGGCTTATACCCCCACCTCCCATGCCTATGGGGTTGCAACCCATAGCAGGTGTATATGATCTTCTTGGTGGCGAGTGCAGCGGCCAACCTGGGCTTGCCCTCTATATCCTCGTCACATCTTTTTAGCTAATTTCCAGGCAAATTGTTTTTGACACTCCTTAACTGTGGTTTCCCACCGTTCCTCAAATATCTCCTATTCAACAGGCACTAATAATTCCCATCCACAAAGCAAAGTTACTATTTCAGTTGTTTTGAGTTCGATCTGGATAGGGAATAGATTTGATGCTCAACACTTCCTGCAATGAGAGCGTCAATTTTGTGAACTACAATACCAATGTTTTCTACAATTTAAACATTTACATTTAACCCAGCTAGCATGTCCAGTATTGGGATGAATCAAACTGGGTATATGGTATGGCACTGATGGAAGTTGTAATTCTTCCTCTTCTTTGTATAAGTCACAGGATAAGGCCAAAATATGAGAACTCTCTGACCGAAACAGTCCTGATTCTCCTGTTTGAAGTGGAAGTATTCCTCCCCACGGGGGGTGTTGGAGGTGTCTCAGGATTTGTCTAGGCAGCACTTGAAACCACTGGTGCAAGCTTGGCCTTATTTCCCAATTAGGTGTGATTCTTTGTACATTCCTTGGTTCATTTGCGTCTTCCCAGTTCATTACCACCCAGTGTCCGCTTGAGAGTCAATTTGGTATCAGCAGGTTTAGATGTGATAGTCCACTCCTCAGGTTCCTTCACAGGTCCTTTGATCCTGCTGGCGTGGATCCACCCTCTTTCTCTGGTTCGAATTGCTGCCTCAGTTGTCAGTAGTACCTGAAAAGGACCTTCCCATTGTGGAGTTAAAGATTGTTTTTTCCATGTTTTCACTAGTACTCATTCCCCTGGATGGATATTATGGATTTTAAATTCTAAAGGTGTGGTTTGAGGGATTATCCCTTTCATTCACAAATTTTAAAGTGTTTTTGCAATTTTGGTGACATATTTTCTAACACTCATTTCCCCTACTTCATAAGTAGCAGTTTCATGTTGGGTAGTCAGAAAGGGTAATCTGAACATCATCTCATAGGGTGACACTCCCAGGTCTGACCTGGGTTTTGTTCAGACCCTCAATAGAGCCAGAGGTAAACATTTTACCCATGACATTTG
>NW_005057360.1:0-227 GCF_000277835.1 Geospiza fortis
CAGTGTCCAGTGTCCGTTGGTCAGTGTGTGGTCAGTGTCCAGCTCACTCGAAGAGGGCGTTGTGGCCGCCGGAGCAGAGGAATTTCTGCAGCATGAGGTGATAGGGGAACTTGCGCTCGTCGAACAGCATGGGCGACGTGAACCCCACCGAGCAGATGAAGAACGTCAGCCTGGGGGCACAGGGGGGTCAGTGCCGGGCACGGCACCGGGCACTGCCCAGGGCACCG
>NW_005057360.1:1462-2525 GCF_000277835.1 Geospiza fortis
TGACCAGCAGCCCGAAGAGCTCGGCCAGAGCCCGGCCCAGCCGCGACGAGGCTGCGGGGACACGGGGACAGTGAGACCACGGGTGGGGACAGACGGACACAGGGGACAGAGGGACACGGGGGACAGAGGGACAGAAGGACACAGGGGACAAGCTTGGCCAGCGCCCAGCTCAGCTGTGATGAGGTTGTAGGGACATAGGGACAGTGAGACCACAGGTGGGGACAGACGGACACAGGGGACACAGGCACACAGGGGACAGAGGGACAGAGGGGACAGAGGGACACAGGGGACAAGCTTGGCCAGTGCCCAGCCATGACAAATGACAAGGCTGTGGGGACACGGGGACAGAGGGACACAGGGGACGGAGGGACACGGGGGACAGAGGGACACAGGGGACAAGGGGGGACAGGGAGACACGGGGTGAGACCCTCGGGGAGGACACGGGGGGAAGACCCGGGTGAGACCACTGGGATCCCCCGAGCTGTTTAAGACGCCCCCTAACACAGTTTTAGGGTCTCCCAGGCTATTTCTGGAGCCCCCTGACCCATTTTTTGAGCCCCCCACCTTAGTTTTGAGCCCCTCACCCCATTTCTGGAGCCCCTCACACCCTTTTTGGCGCGCACTTTTGGAGCCCCCCAGCCCATTTCTGGAGCCCCCCCTCACCGGAGAGCAGGGGTTTGATCTGTTTGATGCGGGCGGCCATGGCAGGTGTGATCTTGGCCTTGGCTTTGGGGTCGCTGGCGCTGGGCTCGTCCGTCTCCATGGGGGCCAGGGGCTCCCCCTCCAGCCCCATCCCCTCCAGCAGCCCCTGGGCTGGGGGGGGGTCACTGCCCACCCCCCCTGCAGGGCCCTCTGCCTCGCCCTCTGTGGGGGACAGGGGTGAGACCCCCACCCAAAAGTGACCCTTCCCACAGAGACCCCCAAAATCTGACCTTTCCTACAAAGACATCCCTCAAAAATTGACCCTTCCCACAGAGACCCCCCAAAATTGGCATTTCCTACACAGACCTCCCTCAAAATTGACCCTTCTCACAGAGAACCCCCTCAAACCCAACATTTCCTA
>NW_005057361.1:0-2525 GCF_000277835.1 Geospiza fortis
CTGCAACAGCAGAGGAGAGTGAAAGGGAGGTTAACCAGTCATCAGCTTCCCACTCTACGCCGCACTGTTCATACAATTAGATTTTGTATTTTGACAATTGTACCAGAGTTAAAGCAATTACAGTTATATGAAGTTTGAAGTGCAGAGTTTAGGACTAGGACTTCTGGAGCTGTGAATGCCTCCAAGGCAGGGATGTGATTATTGAGGTACAATCAAGTAATATTAAATTGAGGCATCTTAAAGAGGAGGTGGAAGGCAGTGCCTTCATGACTAGGAAGAAAAAAGTACAGCTTTGTAAGGAGAGACAAAGGGTTTCTAGCTTTGGATGGCTCAGGAGGTAATCTCTTTCCTTCTTTCTGTGCCTTCTCCCCATCCTCTGAGAACAGATAGAACCAGGCATTTTGGACAGTAAAGGAAGGGGGAAGGACTGCAGATTGATTCAGGAGAAAAAAATTAGGAGCTAGCTGAGGACCTAGATCTGTCAAGAAAATTCTTTACTCTCACTTAAACTACTGTGTACTATTACTTATTCTTCTGATGTTTTCTTTCATTGTTAAAAGTCCATGAATTTAATAAATCTATTGTCTTTACATGCTGTCTCCTGGCACATTTGACTCTGAACATGTAACACAGCATTTTTGCTGCGCAGTAATGGTGACATTGGGACGATTTTACAGACATTGAGAATTCCAGTGCATAGCCCCAGATATCCAAAGGCTTACAGTTGTCCAGTGTCAGAGGTGGTCATGCTAGGTTTGACAAAATGACATCATTCAGGGACACTTACCAAAGGAATGCTAGCTTTTAGGAAAGTACTATGGAATACTCATGGTCCTGAGGCATGAAGCACAACGCCCATAACTTTTGGTTTTTGCTCACACGTTTTGAAATTGATGGTGGTTATTCAGATATAGAGCACAGGTCTCAACTGCATTACAGAAGCAATTTAGAAAATACACTTTGCCTCTGCATAATAGATACTTGCAAAGATTAGGGTGGTTCTTCCATGTCTCAGTAGACACAGGGGGTGCTGCAAGCCTGGTTTATTCACCTCTGTTGACAAGAAGCATGGCTCTGTTTGAGATAAGAGACACTGTAATATCAGTGTCTTTTAGTTCTAAGGTCTAAAACTGTATGCCAACATTCTGTAAAGTAATAACTTCCAATGGTCTACTGCTTGGGCGGATGGGTAGTTGTCTAACTATAAATTCAATGAAGATTACAGAGGTTTTTTTGTAAATTTTCACTTGTTTTGGGCATCACTTCCTGGTATCTTTGGCTATAAAAGGTGCCTGGAATGACAGGTCAGATAAGACACAGGCCTTTTAAAAATATGAAAACATATTTCAAACACAGTTGTGCTGATTAAGATTTTCGATAATGCAAGCCTTGCAAAAATAGCTTTCCAGTGAACAATGGATCTACACACTTGGGATGCCTTAGTTAAAACCGAAATAGAATAGAGAGATGTCACAATGCAAAGCTTTGTGTTTGGATGGTTGGTATCCCTTTATAAATTTAATCTCTGTAGATTAATCATTCTCTGTAGTTCGCTGTGCTCGCAAAATTAAATACACTGAAATTCAAACCAAGGATCCTGAAACAAACCCAGCCAGAGGCATTAACAATGCTCCAGTGAGTACGCTGGCACACTTTGATATTCCAGGTCAATGAAGCTTGTTCTAAGAAAACATCTGGAGCACTCTAAATCCAGCATGCTTTAAAATCTAAATCTATGCTGAGCTTCTCTTCATTTCTTTAAGATGCCTTTTAATTACAGTCCTGATCAATGCCATTTTGCAAAAATCATTTCCTGTGCTACTTTCCCCATTAACAATTAAAATTACTATTTTCTCTCATTCTATTCTGGATAGCTTCTCAGAGCAGAGCATTAAAATCTTAATTTCTGCTCATTAGCACTAATTTTTGATCTAAATACAGAATTCTAATGTTGGTATATGGTCTGGAGGTTTTATAATTCAGTCATACCTTCCCCTGCCTTTTTTTTCTTAGAGCTGGATTGAAAGAAACACTTAGGGTATTTCAGGGTAGATACAGATCTAAGCTAAGAAAGTCAATCTTCATTGCTTCTTAAGACTTTTTAAAGGGAGTCATTGATATCAGAATTGAAATGCAAGTACTTCCAACCCACCAAACTGATAAAGAGTTATTTAAATAAGCATTCAACAGATTTTGTCTTTTATATACACATATCCAACCAAGTGAAACGGGGCATCTTTGAAGAAAGCGCTTTCCTGGTAAAAACCTTATGCTACCTGATTCTGGCCACAGGATATTGTACAAAGATTACATACCCTCCCCGTTCAACCCCTTTTTCTCATAGAAAAAATGCAACCAAATAATATTTCTCCTGGGCCAAATAGGCCCCACCTGCAGCTGCATTCTCACCCTAAAGGAACATCTATGTCTCTGAGGCTATGCTGTGGGCCCATTCACTCTGAAAAGCAGACAAACAAGCTGAGTACCTTCATTTCTCAGAAATGTGATTTTAGTTTGTTTTTTTT
>NW_005057362.1:0-2524 GCF_000277835.1 Geospiza fortis
CAGAATGGTTGAGGTTGGAAGGGACGTGTGAAGCTGTAAATATGCATGTGTGATGTTACAATGTACCTTAGGAGTCTACATAAATTTCTTCCATAAGATAATAATGCTCCATGTTTATTATTAAAATCAGCTTGTCCCAAGTACTTGGTAAAGTGTATGTTTATGAGTCTGTTAGGATTATATGTTCTTATCTCATGCACACATGCAGGTGTAGCAGTGCAATTCATGAACTCCCATGTGTGTGTATGCACAGGGAACTAAAGGCACCAGATCTCATCTTTGCTCATTTGCCAGTTACATAAGGAGCACTTTCTCAAAGGAAAAACGTCCATGGCTCTTACTTGATATAAAGAATTTGTGCTGGGTATGTACAAGTAACACATTGCTACTGAAGGTACAGCAGATGTGGTCTTATCCAAAACTTGTGTGTGTGCATGTGTAGGTGTATTTTTCAACTTCTTTTTTTCCCCATTTTTTGCTCTTACGTTTTGTTTTTGATGGTTCTTCCTTCTGGAAGCAAGCAGGAGCTTTAAGTGAGCATAGCTTATCTGGCTCAGTGTCAGAAACAGAAAATACCTTAGTCAAACACTTGATAAATGAAGGGAGAATATGAAATTAGAGCCCACTTGTTACTGTTTTTTGATACTCATGCCGAAAACACAGGTTTACTCTGCAATTCATGTTAACATGTTTAATATTTTTGATGAAGCAAACATCCCTGTTATATTTTTATATATCTCTTGCATGAAACATTGTTAGTATTGTTGAGACATCTGTTAAATTAAACTTCTGGGTTTTTTTAGGTGTATGACTTGGATGGCATTTCCTTGATTCTGGACAATTGCAGCATTGATGACAACAATCCTTGTATCCTTTAACAAATAATTCTGTTTATTGAATATGACTCATGAGAAAAGGTGTGGGGGTTTCATGGATTTATGCCGGCATTGCTTTCACAGGGTATCTAAATGGAACTGGCCTCATAAGCTTCTTTGTTATATTTAAATGGTTCAGAAGTGAGCAAGGGCACAAATAGGCTTCTATGAACTGGATTCTGAGTAAGGTAACTGTGGTTATATTCTATTTCCTAAAATAATAAATATTACTAGTTTGCAAGTGCCTATTCAAAGAGCTGTGTCAGAAATCTGAATTCAGACTCTAGTCATTGTATCAGATTTTAGAGCTTTTGCTTCCACTGAAATCTGTTCAGGAAAGTGAAATAAGTACCTCATCAATTCTCTACACTTGTTAAATCAGATTGGGGAGCTTATTCTAAGCACAAAGACAAGGCTAGCAAGCTGTTATGAAAATCTGTATAGTTGAGAAAATAAATTATGCAAATTACTGAAATGTTGGGGAGATTTTAATATAAATGCTGTTGCGCTTCATATTAGAGATTTTTTTCCTGGAATTTAAGAGCAGAAACTTTCAAAAATAGATTGCTATTGGAGGGAAATAATCTTATATTGAAGATAAGGAGTACTTAAGCAGAGTTATCCATCTCTTCAAGTAATACAAGTGTGTTCAGTGACTGAGCTGTGATTTTCTGCCATGCAATCATTAGCTTTTTGTAAGTTTCTGATAATTGCATCTGGAAATCAAATGTCTTTCCTGTACAGAGTCATGTCAGCTTTTTTATACTGAACACATGAAATAGGTTTTCAAATGATTATATAAGAAAAAGCACATTCTTTTTAGCAAGTATAACAAGCAAAAGGAGTAGTGAAAATGTTTCATAGTCTCTCGATTGTGTTCTGCAGAACATCATGTACATATAAATATATCCTAAAATGATGAAATAATGTAGATGATAGCACAATGTTAACAAACTGGGTGGAGGAACAATGGGTGGTAAGTATCTTCTGAGTTCAGTTCGATGCTTTATATCCACAAGTTTTACATCTTCAGTATTCCTGCAGTTTGAGACCTGACAGTGCACTGAGTGGCAGCATTTTATTTCCATGGTCCAGAGCTGGTAATGGGCACTGCTGGATGTGGTGGGATGGGCAGGGAAATTTACCTTTCCCTGAGTGGAAAAGCAGCCCTGAGAAAACCTAGAAAGGAGTTTTTGTCCCAAGTGACTCTCTTTGCTGGAAAGCATAGCTGTGTGACCACTTCTAGGATTAATCCTTCATTTTAGCTGTAGCAGAAGAGGATAAAGTTGGAGACTCTCAAAGGGTAGACTTGTAATTTATGGTCTCGAATGAAAGGAAAATAAAATACCATGAGAGTCTTCACTGCGTTTTGAGCAAAGTGGAACTTCTTGCACCTTTTGATACAGGCTGACATTTTATGGTATAGCCATAAACTTACTAGAGGATAAAACTTTGTTTACTTGGTTTTTAAAACCATAATAACACCTCTTAATGTGAGCTTTCACCAGTGATCCATAGCATACAGCATTGGGGGATATGGAAAAGTGAGTAGCACATGAGCACAGGGAGGACTTGCCTGCTGTGACAAAGTTTGCTGTATCAGCTTCTGGAGTGCAGCTAGCTCCTGGTGATGCCTTAAGTTTTAGCTT
>NW_005057363.1:0-2524 GCF_000277835.1 Geospiza fortis
TTCAGCTTCCCAGGGGAAAAACCCTGGATGAAGGAATCATGTTCAGAAAATGTGAATGCTGTACAAATTGTTTTTCTTTGAAACAATTGTTTTTCTTTGAAACTCTCAATTTTTTAAGTGGAGACATAAGGAATTGAGATGCCCAGTGCATTTGACCAACTGTGTAGCAGCACCAGCTGCTCTGAGCCAGCCACCTGTCTACAGTGACTGTTGTGCTCCATCCTTTTCTGCAACACTTCATGTTCCCCTTCTGAAGGACGGGTCTAACAGCAGAATTTGATAGGTTCAGTGGTACACAGTCGTGGCAGGTAAGACCTGTGGAAGTTTTGTACTCTGTTAATGTAACAAAATTTCTGTATTGTCTTATTTGCCAGTAATCTGATTCATCGGGAATAAAGACAGCCTTTAGTTTCTGATTGGAGTCGTGATCAGTGACACACAAAACAGGACAGGACTGGCTGTTCTGGTCCATGTTGCTGAGGCAAAGAGCAAGCCTCAAACCCACCCAAATTCACATGTTAAAAACAAGCAGTGCCAATGGGATCTGTAGGGAAGTCTGACTTACTCAGGATTACAGTCAAGTACCATTTTCCAGTGAACTGGCAGAATCATAGCAGTAGTTGTTCTGAGTCTGACCACACTGTCACTGTCAGTTGTGTTACTGTGAGAAATCTGGGGAAGTACACTCTCAAGACAACACATGGTGCTGTTACAGTATCAAACAGACTGCATTAGGAACTGTACTTCTGAAACTAATTTATTGACCAAAGTTTTCAGGAGATTTAGAACCATATATTTTTTTATCTTTAAAAGAAGGGTGTACTTGACAGTGCTCATGAGGGAAGCAGAGTCCTGAGCTGCTGTGTCCGTGTACTTGGAGCTGTGTTTCCCACTGTGCTAAAGGAGAGGTAGATCAATCAAACTGGAATAACACTGAGGGAGGCAGACCCTGTTATTGTACCTGCTGCTCTTCCACGGCTTCAGGTATTATCGTCATCTGAAAGAGAAAAACCTGGCTGTGACATTGCATGGAAAGGTTCCTGAACAATGCCAGTCCCTGTCTTTGGCAGGAATAGATCAAGCTTAAGGACTGAACTGAACTGAAATACCATGTGCTGCTGTAAGTATCATGAAATTACCAGTGTCTGCTGTCTTGCTGAACACAAATATGTATATCATTTTTTGCAGCATTTTGAATTATAACTAATTCACAGGCTCCCTCTGCTGGGCTACCAGCATGGGAGAGCAATGGCAAAGCTCCTGTGATGTTATTTGCAGACTGACCCATTTTCTTCAGCTTATTTTGACACTCTGTACAGCATCAGAAATAGTGTACGATCAAATTCATGTAAGTGGCTCGTTAGAAGTGTAATAGAGAGAGATTTGATGTGTTAGATGCATAATAAAATGTTTTTATGTGTGTAGAAGTTTTTTTCCATAATAATGTAACTGTAGCTGTTGCCTCCTAAAAGTGCTCATGCATCTATCGAAAGATCATGATACTTGGTTTCAGTAATGCCTTCTGTCACAGGAAAGAGCTCTAAGGAAATAAATACAGACCTGTTAAAAGAATTAAAAGCTTACAGCATCAAATACGCTCCATACAGTATGCAGTTTGATGTAGCAGTGGTTTTCAAAATGAGCCAAGGGGTTTGTACAAGCATTCAGAGGAATGAAAAAGTGCTGAAAATGTTACTCTAATCAGAACAGCTCATCCTGCTGCTTTCTGCCTAATCCTCAAGGTCAAGATTTCTGTCTGCAGTTTTCAAAATACATACGTGGGGCTTAGCACTGTCATAACCAATAATTGCAAAATCTTTTTTAGTAGATTAAAAGGAGTTGTGAAATTACTGACTTCCAACTAAACAATCTCAGGGTGAGAGATTGCTAACAAAAAGCAGAATGATGCTTTGTGATTACTATAGACATAGCACTTCCTGGCTGCCTTTTAACAGGGATTTACTGAAAAAAAGACCTGCCTTAAGTAATTCACAAAATTGTGGAGTGCCTTTATGGGAAAAGGCATATTGTCTGCAGAGGCACCAGAGAAAAATGGAGAGACCTTATGAACAATCACCGTGGCTTTTTTACTGCAAGTCAGGCTCCTAGACACAGACAGTGGTACAAACAGAAAGTATTAAAGTGCTGCCTATGTGTTGTGCTTAAAGTAACAGGTATATGGGAATGAAGCTGTCACCAGTGTGAGTGGAGCAATTATTTGGCAACACTCAGCATCAGTGGACAATGATGTAAAACAGGAAATAAAGAACTCCAGCGACCAACTGATACAGAAATTGCTGGTAGAATGTGGAATGCATGCATTCCAAGCTTCATTCTAGTGAGGAGGCTAAAATAAACATTTCTAACATCAAATGAGACAAAATCACCTCTTTTGACTAAAGTGGGCAGGCCACCTCTACTTAACCAGGAAAAGGAACATGTATGATGTGTGTGTTTGATAAATAGCTGAAAGATTAAGAGGGGCTTTTTACATGGACATGTAGTGACAGGACAATGGGGAATG
>NW_005057364.1:0-2523 GCF_000277835.1 Geospiza fortis
TTTTTTTTTTTTTTTGTAATCTTGATGAGTGGAGTGACATCTGCAGTGGGAGGATCTCAGGATCTGTTTGAGACTGGAAACTTCAGAGAAAGTAGAGGAAGGAAATGGGAGGAGTGTGTTGCAAAAGAAGTAAAACGAGTGCTTCTTGTCTGTATTTGCATGACTTCTTGCTGTGTTCTACAGCGTGGCTAACCTTCACCTTTTGCTGTGCCAGAAATGCTGTCTGCTCTGTATTAGAGCAGCACTGCTCATTTGCCCTGCTGCACACAGCAGAACTGCATCATGAGTTGATGGGTTTTTGGATGATATTCCACTTTAAATGATAAACTGTACGAATGTCTGGGGTTAAACGCATTTGTGCAGTCTAGGTTACTGCTCTAAGAAGAGTCCTCTGGCAAAAGCTGAAACAAGTTCTGTAACTTACGAGAAGGTTACAGGAAGAGAGGGTCCCATGTTGAAGGAAGTTGAACACTGACCCTGAAAATTACCTATTTTCAGTCTGTTTTGGATTTTATGTGAGCTACAGGCTTTTTATGAGCACATGCTAAATGTTTTCCTCACATGGGGATATCTGCTTTGAGGCTGTTTGACCTTTTCCTTCTGCAGAAAGAGTGGTTGCTTGCAGAAGTTGAAAATTAAGTCAATAGTAGCTATGGTCTAACTAAGTATTGACTACTATCTAATGCAAAAGAATCTCAAAAATAAAATCTTTGATGTTACAAGTGGTAGATTGGTCAAACTCACTTCATTTTTTCTTCCCTTCATTATTTCTGTCAACCAAATTTGCCATGTGTAGGAATGGCAAACGAAGGAAGTAATGCATTTTCATCTTCCAGCAATATTGTGAAAAGAAATTAATATTTGTGAAGGGAGATGGAGCGCTCCTGGTTTTGATTTATGAATAGTAATTTCTTTAGAGTCATCTGGGATAGGTGCTGCTTTTTATTTAGGATGTTGGTTTTGGTTGGTTTTTTTTTAAGGTATGGTAGACGTTTTCTTCCCTTTAAGAAGGTAGAAATCAAGACAAGCTGAAATAGCAGGAATCATGTTAAGAGTGAGAAATAGATTATCTTTCTCTAGGAGCAGGTTTAGCCACTTGCTGCAGCTGTTTGTGGTTGTTGGTTCCTCAGAACTTCACCAGGTTGTCAGCATGTTGGTTTCATTCTGACAGGTAGATTTTTGGAATTTTAGTTGAGAACTTGTGAGGCAGGAAATGTCCAATTTACTCCAGCAGAAGTTTCAGTCCTTACTTGGTTGATATTTAATATTATGTAGTTGCAAGAAAACCTTTGGGAAGATACGCAGAGGTATTCCTAAAGACAAGCTGTGACATGAAAGAGAGGTCATCTCTTGCTCAGATACGGCTGTTACTGCTGCATGATCTCTCTAATAAACCATGTGTATGAACCCATAGCACCTTTAAACTTGAGGTCAGTCCGTGTAGCACATCTCTAATACATACTGGGGTGTGGTGTTTTCAGTCAGTGAATAGGATTTTGGAAATTAAATCTTGGGCCAAAGTTTTTTCTTCTTCCACAGCATGCTGTTTGTGAAGTGCTGCTACATGATTTATAGGTGCCTACAATTAGGAAGTTTGGAACTTTCCATACTTCTTTTTCTGTGTTTTCCTGCTCAAGTTACAAACTCAACCTGGTCTGTGTAAAGTTCAACTGAAGCTGAAAATGTCTGACTGACTAGATAACTGAGAGACTTAAATGGACCTCTAAAGGTTTCTTCCCCTCAGCTATTCTTTAATTCTATGTACAATGAAGTTCTTGAGTTCTTGTATTCTCTGATAAATATGTGTTTAGTTAAAATAAAAGAGGAGAAAAATCTTACTAAAGGTTGATAAGAAAGCTGTAGATTCAGTCGCACTCTATTAGAGAATATTTGTTATAAAGAAGTTGACATGTCTAGTTGCTACTACTGCCACAGAAATCAATTGAAGAGTGTTGTGAAATCTGTGGAACTTGACACTTGAAACCGAGCACAGGTAAACTCAGGCTCTTCAAATAGGGATTATCTGTAGGAGCCCAAGAAACTGTATAGGCAAGTGCAACAAAACCACTGCAAAGGTTTTGTTTGTTTTCTGCATAGGAAGGAGTTGTGTGTCCTCTCATTTTTTTTTTCTCTTCCTTGTAGAAATTCCTAGACTATGAGATAAATTCCTTATTTTGGTAGGAAGTAGTGGTGAGTTCCAGCTGAAGTATTGGAAAATCTTTCTTGCTGCCTGAGTGTTGGCTGTTTTTTAGGGCCTTTGTCCTATCCCTGTATAGTGTAGTCTGGCATGCTATGAGTACCTACTTCTGAGTATATTAAAAGCTGTTCTGGAGATTGTGAGTAGTCACTGCCCATGCCTGTTTTACTGTTACACTTTATTTTACAAAGGACACCTTTATAAAATGGAGTTCAAATAAGTAGTTTATTTTGCTTATTGCAGAAAGATTTGTGCAATTCTTACGTTTGACTCTCAGTATCTCAGCATTTCAAATTAAAATGTAGGAATGCTCTCTGATAGGATGA
>NW_005057365.1:0-2523 GCF_000277835.1 Geospiza fortis
ACAAACAAGTAGCTTAAAATCATCTTGGTTTTAATTTTAACCAAACTTACAACTTATCAAATCCTAAACCAGGTACAAGTGGAGAGCAAGCCACAATCTAAAAACCTATTTACAACCTATTTACTTCTTCAAGCCCAAGTCATTAATGCTTAGGAAGCTGGAATAAACTTAAGTTACATGTCACTGCAAGTTGGGGTCAGTTACAACACTGAGTACAAAAAGATAAATATATCCCTGGGGAACTGGAGCATTTTCAACTTTTCCTGAATTGCTGCCAATTTTTTTTGTTTTTATTTTTAATAATGCAACAATTGGAATATATTAGTCCTTTTTTCTCTGAAAAAATATATACTTTTGCAAATGAGGAGAAGACTTTTCACACTACTAATAATGGTGTGCAACATCCATTCCCTCAGTTTCTCAAGTATCATCAGAATACAGCAATTCAGATTTGTTACTTCTATCACGCTCCGTGAGTACATGAAACATTATTGGAGAAGGGCATGAGAAAGAAAGGGTAGAGGATGCAAGTTTAATAAAGCTTCAAACGCAAGCTGTAGGTCAGAATATGCCTTCCAAGTCCGTATTTCAAATTAAATTTTCAAATCCAAACTTGACATTTCAGGAACTCAATTTGCTGTGACACACAAAGTTACTTTCCCCTTGCCCATCAAGGTTTCTGCCTTTACCTTTGACAGAGCAATTACAAGTCTGTAATGCTTCTGAGAAAGGTAAAATCCTGATTGTTTAGCCACGCCTGCATATGCAATGCAAGCAAAAAAACGTTCCCCCAGGCTCTCTGTAAATCGCACTGTTTGTGGCTGAAGCTGAGGCTTCAGCTGTAGCTGCATACCCACAGCCCATATGGCTGCCCAGCTCTGACAGCCAAAAGCCACAGAGCCCACACAGGGGCTCCATGCTGTGGGAAAGCATCAAATGACAGGAGAACTTGGCTTTCAACTATCAAAACCTTTTTTCTCCAAAAGAAAATGCAGAAACAAAAAAATGAATGCCAGTAATTTATTGATGCTGGGTATGTTACTCCATTCTACCTAAGAGAACACTACAGAAATAGTTCAGATTTCAGTTCAATGTCCAGACACTTTGTCACTGAAGCATAAAGCCTGGTCCTGGTCTCTGACTCACAATAACTATGCTAAAGCACTCAAAATCAACAGCACGTACTCCTGGGTCTATTTATCCTTGTAAAGTCAAACAAACCATCTTGAAGTTAAATGATTTCCACTTTTCAAAATAAATGTATATTTATTCTTTCTGACCATCAGCACTAAATAAGTGAATTTATTTTGATGTGAGGGTTGAATTATAGTAAGTAATCAACTGCCAAAGCCACAGGCTGTATTGGTACTCATCTAGACAGATGTGACACATCATATGTGCTCATTTTACAGACACATTTCCTCAGAGCTGTTCCTCCTCATCCTCAGATTTCAATAGTGCTTCAATGACTTTGCCTCCATGAATAACTGAACATTTGAGCTCAGTAGATTAGAAGATATCAAGTATATGCACCAGAAAGCACAATTTCACTATCTCATTAATAACTTACATTGCCTTCAAGTGCAGGAACTGTCATAGAGCAAGCTCATTCTTTTGACACTTTATGGAGGCAGCCCAGAGTACTATTTATAAGATTCTTTTGAAGTAATTTGTAAAGGGTAATTCATCTCTGTAGACCTCCTCAAAGGCTTCCTATGGTTTTTTCACTTGAACACCACCACAGTGCCTCTCTTGTAATTACAAACCTGGGGCTTATGTTCTATATTGTGTATAGTTTTCTACTCTGCCTGAAGAAACACTTTTTCCACTGCAAGCCTGAATCCATAGGGCCTAGGAGTAACCTAGAGCCCTAGGAAGTCAAATATCATTTCCTTAGTTTTCAGGATCCCATGGTCACCATGGAGACCTAAGCTATTACTAGCTCAGTTTTGCATTTCCAGCCTGTATGTCTGTTAAGAGCACCTTAAAAAACAAAGCAGTCACATTGGTATCTCAGCAGGACAAGAATTTGAAACAACAGCTCAGAAAATGCAACCAGCTGGTTCAATGTGAGAAGTTATTCAACATTAACACATACCTCATAGAGATCTGGAAGTGGGCAAACCTCCTCCTGCCTACACACGGCTTTATGTAGGACTAAACCCAAGTTCCTATGGATTTGGAATCACTAAAGACAGCCGAGCATGCATGGGAAAAGCAGAGCATGTGTGAGAAAACAACTTTTTTTTCAATTCGAGGATTTCAAAGCTGAGTTACTGGGAAGTACCTTTTCTCGACTACCTGCTAAGCACTCTCTCAAACACTCAACACTGCTCCTTTGTTCAGCTGCAGGAAATAACTATTGCAAGACTTCCCAAACAAGCCAAGAACAGACATTTAGAAACCAGCAGTATAAACAAACAAATTAAGTTGCAGCACCCTGCAGACTTGGACATAGACTCTCAGAAAACAGCTAAACATATTAAGTTATATCTTCCAGCTCAAGGAATCAAACTCTTCTAC
>NW_005057366.1:0-2522 GCF_000277835.1 Geospiza fortis
CTTTGGAGAATCAAAATACATGCAGTTTCTTGCACCTCTAAATTTATGACTTGAAACTTTTTTTGTTAAATCTTGGTGAAAGATTTGTGACAAGGCCCCTAAGATTTCCGTGGTTTTCAGTATCCTTCTTGAAGGTATTCCAGCCTGATTTATTAGTAGTCCCATATATATGTCCCCAACACTGAACAATGTGGGACACCAATTTCTTATTTGTGCTTGATATTTCTTCCTTTCACACCTAAATATTGGGTTTGCTCTCTGTCCTTAGCACTTCCCAGAGAGTTCCCCATTCAGTGTCTAAGTATACCATTACTCTTCATTCAGCCACACATATTTTGGGATATAACTCTTGATTTATTTTTTTAAACCACAGTTGGCCCAATTTTGCTAACACATGAGTTGTTCTGATGAAAGTCTGCTATTAAAGAGGCACAACTCAAAGACCCATATCCCAACCAGCATCAGTGTACAGAGCTCCTTACCAATTCATGGTGTGACATCAGCTGACACAAATGAAAAATCTGGCCTCCTGCACTCAATACAAGACATTCTTAAAGCCATTGTTCCCACAATCCTTCACATCATTTTCTACCAAATAGGACAGAAAGAGGGCAAGAGTTCCACTGGTTTCCCCCCAAACACATCTGGAATGTAGTTAGATGACCTGCTTGTCATGTTGACAATAATCATGGAGACCTGACCTGCTGAAATGGAAGCTCAGTTAATTGCTAGGAAAGAAGGATACTGCAGGTTTCTGTCCTTTAGTGGAGCAAAACTTATTGATTCTGCCTAGCACTTCATCCATCGTGCTGAAAAAATACTAAGAAAAGAAATCTAAACTTATGTCATACTTATATTTGTGCACCCCAGTGCACAATGACAAGGTTTTGGTTTTTTAACCTATTTTTATGATAGTTACTTTAAGTTTTAACAAAAACACACTTTTGTAACATGCCCCTTTCTAACCTGGAAAGTTTTTCTGCTCTAGAAATCCTTTTGGTTAATAAGGGTCATCATCAGGGACTAAAAGGGACAAAGAGGGATTTTAATGTGAAATCAGAGACAGCAATGAGAAGCAAGACACTTGAGAAGTCTGCCAATGTTCATGCCATAGAAAATAGTGGACCTAAATTATAGGCCTATTAAAGCACGGAGATATTGCACTCAAGGTGTTAGAATAACCAATTAAACATGCAGTTTTACTCCTGCAAAAATACAGAGCATTTCTGTGGAAAAAAATGCCACTGTCAAGAATTCACCATGACTGCTAGAAATCAAAATAAATAAATAGCTTTAATTGGAAAAAGAATATTTGAAACCGTGGGGCAGTTTTGTGGGCAAAGCAAATCTGTTAGCCAGTCTTTTAATAAGTCCACATTGTACTGGATTAAATTTAGGTTTTCTGTGAACATGGACATAACCTGTTAATAATTTAACACACCTCTGGTAAAGTAAGAATGCAGTAAATAGAAGGTAAACTAATAAAACAAAAGCAGTGCTTTGTTTTTGCAACTAGATGGTAAACTAATGGTAAAGATTGCTATCACAGCACAAATTCTGAAAATGTTATACACACAGAAATCATGAGATCAAAAATTTATGATTCCAAGAGTGGTATTAGCTTTATCATGTAGCATACTGCAAATGACACGCTTTTCTTCTGGAAGGGTTTTTATGCATAGTGTGTCCTCTCAGTCTAGCTTAGCAGCATTGCTGTGGGAATTTAATTTTTTTTAAATTCACTGCATTTCTCTACAATTCTTTCTCTACATTTATTTTTTTTTCTCCAGACAGAAGCAGTGCCTATATGATACATGATCTGAACAAATGATTAAGGAACATGAATACAAGGTCAAACCAAAGCTTTCATACACTCTAAGTATTGCATATTAGTGCAACAAAATTTAATGTATGTATTTGAATGAAGAATGAGGGATAGCTCATAATTGCATCAGGGGTGAAAAAGCACTTTGCATTAGTTAATCTACCTTGGTATGTTCCACCTGCTGATTGTTCCAAGCTTTGCACTGAGCGAAGGTGACGGAGGCTATGGAGCACCAGACCACAGAGGCATCAACAGCCAGCTGCCAGGGTCACCCACTGCTCCCTAAATTCCTGTCTGAGCAGGCTCCGAGGGCTAACCCAGGCCACAGCACTGGCAGCCTGCACTGAATTCATTTGCTGCGTGAGCAAGAGCAGCGTAGCCCTGCTGAGCCAATGCCAGCTGGTGAGGGACACACAGTGTGTCTGCTGACTGAGCTGCAGGCAGCTCTGCACACCTTCCCTTCCAAAGGCTCCTGGGGGCTCTCCCTGAAGGCAGCAGGACACCAAATCTGCTCCCTCCTGACCCCTCAGGGCACCAGGTCCCACCTGAGTCAGCCCAACAAGCCTAGATACTGACTGGCCCCTTTCCTGGAGATGGGACAGCCTCCCAGGGCTTCATCTGTTCCCAGGGTTCAGTGTCCAGACAGCCTGGGCACCTTCTTCACCTGAAGTTTATTCATTATTTATTTATTTATTTA
>NW_005057367.1:0-2521 GCF_000277835.1 Geospiza fortis
TGACTGAGACAGAAGCATAACCTGCCTTTCAGGTTGATCTTGCAGGCAGTGAAAACATTGGTCGATCTGGGGCTGTTGACAAAAGAGCTCGTGAAGCTGGAAATATCAACCAATCTCTGCTGACACTTGGAAGAGTTATTACTGCTCTAGTGGAAAGAGCCCCTCATATTCCATACAGGGAATCTAAACTCACAAGAATCCTTCAAGACTCTCTTGGAGGACGGACAAAAACATCAATAATTGCCACAATTTCACCTGCATCTGTAAATCTTGAGGTAAATTTAAAGTCTGAAAACCTATTCCTAAAATAAGTAATATTTTAGGAATATTTCTGCTAATGATACAAAAATATGAGTTAATTCATCAGCTTGACCTAGTGTTACATCTGTTTTTCACAGGAAACATTGAGTACACTGGAATATGCCCATAGAGCAAAGAACATCATGAACAAGCCTGAAGTTAATCAGAAGCTAACCAAAAAAGCTCTTATTAAGGTAACCAGACATATATCTTAAAAAATTAAGTTACAGGTTAGGTATGACTTCTTGTTAATGTAATCTTTGCTGTACAGGAGTTATGAGTACAGAAGCAACTGTAACTAGTAGCTGTGCTTCTCTGAAGTGATTTTAATTACTGAACTGATGCTTTTAAGCTAAAGCTGCACTGACACAGCCATGGTCCCTGCAGATACTGGAACTTTAATAAGATGAAGTTGAACAGAGGGCTATTGCTACTAGCTATGACTGTGGGGATTACATGTCTGCAATTTTGCACTTTCCCTAGAAAGTGCCTGAATTAAAGGGAGCTTGTGAGTAAGTACAAGTGAAGAGCCAGTGTAAAGTAGCTCTGTCCCTAAGGAAGTTGGGATTCGCGCTGTAAGCTGCTAAATGCAACTGAGTATTGCCTTCAAATGGAAAGTTTCAGTGCTCTACATATAGCCAATGATGTGAATTTAAATGGTGCTATACTGAACTTAGAACAGAGGTGAAGTGCTTTGCTCTTGTGCTTATGCAAAACTTCTGTAGAGCACTACCTTTGTGAAGTATCTGTTCAGCTGAATATCAAAACCGAAACAAATGTTCATGTTTACATGTGGTTGTTTCTTCATGCAGGAATACACTGAAGAGATTGAGCGTCTGAAGCGAGACCTTGCTGCTGCTCGAGAGAAAAATGGAATCTATATTTCTGTTGAAAACTATGAGTATGTCTGTAAAATTTCTATAAAATAATTAGCAACAAATCTCAGATACTGGTACCTATACTTATACAGAAATACTTTCAGATATATTTTTAATCCAGGAAGTTGAAGATAGTTAGGAAAAACTTAACTGTTTGGTCAACTTGTTCTTTCAAAATTAATGATTATACAGATAAAATCTAATAGGCTTGCACTGAGGAATTTATGTGTGTGGAACTTGCCATAAGCATTAGCCAGCATGCACATTTACACATGCAACCTTTTTTTATCAGTGGAAGCTAATACAGGAAAGTAAACTTGATATACTTAACTTCACTTTTAATAGGGCTAGTTTGCACAGAAAGTTTACAATGGAAAATTACCGTAAATCTTCTCTGTCTTAAGTGAAAATTACTTGCTATTCATATAGAATTTTCCAAAATTACTGAAAATGTAGTGTAAATCTTGAAACTACCTCTTACTTGACTAATTTGTTCGTTTATTTTAATCCTTGCTTGAGAGCCCTTAATGGAAAGCTGACAGTCCAGGAAGAACAAATTACAGAGTATATTGACAAAATCAGTGTCATGGAGGAAGAAGTGAAAAGGGTAAGTGATGTTTTTCAGCTGTGGCCTAAATCTGCCAAAATGGAAGAAATTCATTCCTCCTGTCAAAAGGAGGAAAAAAAGTTTGAAGAAAGAACAGTCAGAAGATTGTTTTTGTTGTTGTTGGTCTTAAAATTCCCCAGTTAGTCAAGAATGGAAGCTTCGTAGTCCTTGAAATTAGGAATTTGAAATCATGTATATGAAATTGTAGGTTGCCGTGCTTATTTTTAAAGCTGGTTTTATGTCTACTGCTATAATTTTGTTTGAGTTTTCAGCAAAAAATCTGCTTGTAAAATTATATCATCTCAGTTGACAGTTGATCTGCTTAGGAACAAAGAATGAGGGGAGAGAGGCGATGAGCTTCCTTTTAACAAATTACACAAAAATTGGAGCTCCTTGTTTAAGAGACATGTAGATACTAATTTGCTGGTATATGTAACTTTTTTATGTAATCAGCTTTACTGGCTCTTGTCAGTCTATCTGGTTATGTTCAGTGGGATTCTTTTCCTTGTGCTGTAATGGTAGCTTGCTCTTATGTTTTGAGAGGGGAAGCAAGCAATTATTACAGTGAGAATGGTGTTGGCTTGATATTTTCAGTGATTACCAAGACTATACAAACCTGTAGTTTAGGTTTAAGACCTGAGTCCTACAACTGAAATTACATTGCTAGATGACAATTTGCCCTCTTTGTAATGTAATTTGAGACATGTGAAACGAGATTGTCACATTTATAAAAAGT
>NW_005057368.1:0-2521 GCF_000277835.1 Geospiza fortis
GTCAACCATTTACTCATCTATAACAAATCCCCCCTTTTTATTTTTATAAGTAATTTGTCTTGAACAATTAACCCATAACTTTAGTTCTGATAATTTACTCTCACTTCTCAGAAATAAAAATTTGAATGAGTCATGCTAGCATCTGTTGATGTGGTAAGGACAGAGGGAACACCAACAATCTCAGGTTCTCTTTAGGCCCACTTATTGATGAATTGGTTGGAGCAGTCAAAAATGAATCATAGAAGTCTAGTATGGCTTTTTACTTCTATCTACCATGCCTATGGTGTTGCTACCCATAGCAGGTGTATCATAGTGGCAAGTAGAGAGGCCAATTTGGTCTTGCCCTCCAGTCCTTGTTGTTGATTACACCTGTATTGGGTGTCTAAAGGAAAAGACAGCTGAGGAACGATAGAAGTTTGGTATGGCCTTTTTGCCCCCACCTTACCATGCCTACGGGATTGCTGCCTGCAGCAGGGCTATGGAATCTTCTTGATGGTGAACACATGGGTCAACCCAGTCTTGCCCTCTATTTCCTGTCTTTCCAAGCATACCACCCCAGCATCTCTTAAGGTTCTCTGTGTACCTCCCCTCAACAGATGCTTGAAATCTCCATTTATTAAAGCAAGACAGTTATATCAATGGCAGGTACGATTTAAACTCCCCAACTAAAGTGTAAAACAGTCCTTAGGCTGGCTGGTGGGAGCTTGATTTCATTTTTTTCCTTCTTCAAACTTCTTTGGTTATCTCTTCGTCTCTGCTTGAGAGTTGCACAGCCGATGCAGTGGTTGGCAGTACCTGGAAGGGACCTCCCCACAAGAATTTAAATTCTTCTTCCTGAGGACTTATTTTATTAAGGGCTACTGATGATATTTTGTCCTCAGGAGGTAGACCTATTGACATTTCTAGTTTTCTACCTCCCCTATTTGCTCGTTCTTAAAAATCTTCAGGTTGTCTTTTCTTTGGGAGCAATTTCTCTTGAAATGTCCATTTTCCTTACAATAAAAACAAATTTGTCCTTCTCTAATGGCAGTTCACATTACTTTGGCTTTTTCCTTTGCTTTCTCTTCATCCCTCCTGATGTATACTTTCTGTGCTTCTCTTATGAGATCTTCTAATTCCCTTTCTTGCCAATTGTCTAATTTCTCCAATTTTCTCCATATATTTAGCCACTCATGGGTGACAAAATATGTTTTTAATAATATCTGTCCAGCTGTTGGTTCAGGGTTGATACCTGAATATTGCCTCATATTTTTCCTTAGTCTTTCTAGCCACTCTGTTGGGGTTTCCTCTCTCTTTTGTTGTTCATCAAATGCTATGTGAGCATTTTGGCCCCATGGGGCCGCTTCTTTAATACCCCTTATAATAATGTTCTATATTCCTCCATGTTTTGCCTTTCCCCAGTGCTGTTGTGGTCCCAACTAGGGTGCACTGTGGGCATTTTCAGATCCCCAGGAGGTCCTTGCATGTGTTCCCTTTCCCATATCCGTACCCCAGCTGCCCGGATCATCTGTCTTTCCTCTGGTGTGAACAGTGCAGTCATTGTTGATTGCATTTCTTCCCACGTATAAATATTGGGCCCTAAAAATTGGGCCAATTGTTCTGTCAGTCCAATGGGGTCCTCTAATAATCCTTTTCATTCCTTTTTGAACATTCTGACGTCAGAGGAATTGAGAGGTGCAGTCACAAATTCAATTCCTCCCTGCATCCCCCCTAGGGGTACTTCCCTCAGGGGATATAATCTCATTGCTTGGTTCCCATCCCCTGATCTGCTTTCCTTTCTTTGTGCCATTCTGTTTCTGGTGTTTTGGCTAGGCCCATCACAAGGTAGGAGAGGTTCCATTGGGGCTACTGGAGAGGGCAAGTGTTCTAATGAGTCCCATTCTTTATTTTCTGATACTGTAAACACACTTGCCCTTGAGGGTAAAATCTCCCCTTCCCAGCAGGCAGCATAGTCACTCTCTTCCTGATTGAATGGTTTCTTAGCTCTTACATAGATGTTTCATGTCTGACATAGCCGTCCTTCATCTGATCCACATCTCGGCCAGTACACATGATCCCTCCTAACTTCCCTTCTGGTCCATTCTAACATGCAGTACTGAATCATTTTAGTCCCCTCCTTATCTCTAGTTTTGGGGTCATATTTCCACTGGGCTAATTTCCTTCCCAAAGGACTATCTGGGGGTATGCCCATTGGTACCTCCTCAATTTCTGCTTCTTCCCTTGGGGATTTGCTACTCACCCATGATCCCATCCTGACCATCAGATCACAGGTCTTCCCCCCACAGAGCCTGCCTTTCCAACCACAGGCCCTTCTGACAGAGTCCACCACCGCCCGCCAGCCAATCACCCCCGGGGGGGCCTGCCTCCCTAAGAAAGGAGAGGAAAAAAAAAAAAAACAAGAAAGGAGGCTAGAGAAGAAAAGGAGAGAGAGAGGGGAAAAAAAAAAGAGAAAGAGAAGAAGAAAAGAAAGAAAACAGAGAGAAAAAAAAATTTACCTCTGTCACTATAGGACATGAAAGAA
>NW_005057369.1:0-2520 GCF_000277835.1 Geospiza fortis
AAAAAAAAAAAAAAGAATTTAGGAGCTGAAGATGTAAACCTTGGGCAGAAAAAATATGCTACCCGTAAACTAGGCAATATTTCATACTGAAATTACAAGCTATCTCATGTACAGATACTAAACAGCATTGTATACATTCCTTGACATTTTTGGGTTTTTAAGCTCAGCCATTAGTAGGTGTATTTATCATGTCAAAGAAACCAGATGGTCGCAGTGGGGTTTAAATAAAGGACATTTCAAGAAAGTTACCCTGAGGGGAATACATAAAGTTCAAACATTAACTTGGAGTGCCATGCTCCCAAGACAAAGATAGCTCCTGTGGATGCAGGGCCCTGGATGTGATTTACTGCCCTGTGATTGTGCAGGCAATCCCATCTGTATGTGCCAGCCCCATTTGTGTATGGGAACAAGGTACCAATTAATCTTATCTCCACATGCAATAACAAGGAGCATCTTCTGAACTCTGACCCTCTTTGCTGCTGATCTTTCCCAGACAAGACTCAAAATACTTGAATTAGGATGGAACAACTCAACTCCAAGTCCTAACCTGTCAAAACATGCCATTCCTCTTCCCCTTCCCTCTGTTCCACGCCATGATGTGCCACTTACCAGTGCTGGTGGTGTGCAGGGCTGTGTGCCTCTCACACTTCCACTCTCCCCTGCCATTCCCAGTGCAGACACACTGCAGCAAGTTGCCTCGGTTGTCCTTCTTGCTCCAGGTGTCTCCAATCCTGTAGGAAGTCTTGGTGTCGTGGTCATTGCAGCGATCTGTGTGAGGAACAGGACTCTCAGCTGGGCCTGCACTGGGCAGCTCCCAGCACTCCACCACCAACTCTACCAAACAAACTCCTCCTTTAAAGCCTGAATTAAAGGCCCACCTCATTCTCTGGAGCCCACTACTGCAATTCCTACATGAACTAAACTGCACAGGCTGAGAGCATCCCAAAATCCTGAAAGATTTCCATTCACTTCCAGAACTGTGCTTTCACTTTGCAGCCATTGTCAAAATGAGCTACTTTTTAAAGCCATTCTAAACTCACTCTGTCTAGCACGCACCCCTAAAGCTAAACTTGTTTTAATGATCCTTTCTTTTTTTTCAAGCAAAAAACAGGAGTCTTTGCAGCTTGGTCATTTCATACACAGGGGACATTTCAAGTTCAGGATTCTCTCTCATATGGAAGGGACTAAAACCTGTTTGAGGGTAACATGTAAAATCCCATTTCTTTCAAAAGAAGCCTGCATGAAGCTGCAGAGAAGTTAATACAAGCTGCTCAAGTAATACCAGGAGTACCAGACTTTCTAAATCTCTTTAATAACCCACAGCCCCCGATGAATTGAGCAAATGGGTTCAAAGGACAGCACAACAAACTACTTTTGTCTGGATGCCAGATCCACATGGATTAGCTAGTTCTTCTTCCATTACAACATTTTACCTTCTTATTCAAGGGAAACTTGATACAGTGGCTCAAATATAATCACAGATCAATGAACATGGATTTATGAAGAACTGTGGAAGGACAGATGCATTAAGCCAGATTGCCACTGAGAGAGCACATGGGACAGAATGTGAATGTAGAAAACATGTTACTGATTCACACTGCTAAGAATGACCAGGAATTGGGCATTTGCCAGAAGTATGGTAAATTGGTGAGGTATTCATCATGCAATTTTGCAAATGTGAAAAAAATGTGTCTAATGGACACACTTCTCAATGAAAAGCTGAAATGTCACGGAAGCAACCAGCTGTGATTCTGGAAAATGCTGGCCATAAAAGATACATAACAGCAGCACACACTTGAAGAGTAATGTCATTTTGTGGGCTAGAGGTATCATTTTATAGACATAAATTTGAATTTCTCTATTCAAATGTAATTGGAAAACAAAATGAAAAATGAACAGCTCCTTATACTGCAATTTCCCCCACAATACAACAGCACAGAACTCAGTGATGGAAAGAAAGCTACTGCCAAAAGCATTTTATTAGTAGTAATAAGTCCTCCAAAATTCACAAACAACACATTCTGTTTTATTCATTCCCATTTGACAGCTAATGATTTTTCCCCACATATCTTTAACTGACTTAATATTGTCAAGGCTGGATTGATTTTTATAGCTTATTTCTTGACCAAGACTCTCCAGATCTTCCATTTTCATCTCAACCCTCCTTAATGTCTTATTCTTTACTGCTGTTTATATCATCAAGGCTGCTGTTCATATCAGCAAAAATCCATTATTTGTGTGCCCCAAGGGAACTGAATATGAGGCAATTGAAAGGCTACAGAAGAGTTTCTCAAACCTTGCATAACCAAGGTGTAAGGTACAAAGTTAAACTTTCTTGAGGCAACTGGTGTAAACCTGAGACAGAAGTAAGGTCTGTGGTAGAGCTAACAGGACTGGAACAGAAGGTCAATAAACAAGCAAGATTTTGGGTTTTAAAAGTCCTGTTTGCTCTGCAAATACAAATAAAATGGAGAATTTGCGGTAAAGTCCCTCAATGATGCAAAAACTTAAAAAAAAAAA
>NW_005057370.1:0-2520 GCF_000277835.1 Geospiza fortis
TAATAATAATAATAATAGTAATAATTTCAACATCCAGAGCTGAAATTTAATGTGAAAAATCATGCATAAGAACTTATCTTTGCCCCATGTTGTAAGCTAAACCATTATAGCCAATTTGCAAACATATACTTTGTCAAGTTACAAGCAGACACACAATCAAATACGATTTAATTATTTGGATTTTTATAAAAAACATTTGTTCTGAATTACTAATATGCTTTGTGATGGTGTGTGCCATCTACATTTCACACAGCAGAAAAAGAAAATTGCTGTCAATTGAAAGAGTGAACTTGGGTCAATTAACAACAAGCTACTTGAAGGATGGCAAATCCTTTTGGGCATGCATTTGTCTTTAAAAATGTTTGCAATTTGTATTTAAGTGGTGACAAGTTATGCACGGATGAAAGAGCAAAACATCCCCCTCCTGCTCAGTGATACATAGGAAGATCACATGCGCTTTCCACAAAAGATAGTGCATGTCCATGCTCTTGAAGTCTGGCCTTTCGACTGTCCCAGGATACAAAACTGTCACCAGGGAAGAGAGGAGGGGAAAGCACTTGCGTTGTTTTATTTTTCTCCTGTGTCTATAACGCTTCACTCTGCAAAACTGCAGCTGACCACTCTTACTAAGATTAAGAACACAGCCTCCAAGAAATAAAAGCATTAAACTGAATGCTTCTGATGGTTAATCCATGCATGGTTTGCAACACTCAAGTCTTCTATCACACACAATGCACTCACCTACAGTCACACACCCCCATCAGCAGTGGATAATCCTTTCAAACAGCCCATGCTACAGCACAATCATGGAGAAAATGATCTCATGCTTTCAGGAACACGGCAGGATTCCCACTCAGAGCCTGTTGACCTTTGCCCAGGTTTCAGTGACATGCTTTTGATTGTGTGACTTTTAAAAGCTAATTTGTCATCACAAGGAAGATCATGCTGCTGCCCGTAAATGTACAGGCTTAGAAATGCTGCTCTGCTAACACTTGAGTCCTTTACAAGCAGCTTGTACTAAGCATTTTAGGGCTTTTGCTATCATACATTAATTTAGTTTATTCTTCTCTATCAATAGAATATGCTACCAGGGAAATTAAGAAGCTGCTTAAAGCGAAAAATAGCTTACGACCTATGTGATCTGCTGCTTTCATCTGACTTTCCTTTTACTCTTTGCTTTCAGAAACAGAAAGATGTATGTGCATCATGGAAGATTCAAAATCATGTTTACTTACTGTAGTGGGTTTAAAATTTCATGCATAAGGCTGCAGTAAAATAAGGCTTTAGGGGATGCTTTTTTGTTGGTTTTGTTTTGGGAATTTTGTTGCTGTTATTTCTCTTTTCTATTATCACAATCCTGGCAAAATTCAGTAAGCAACACAACCTAACAGACTGCATTACTGTATACAAAAGGCTAGCATGCATTTTATTCCTTGTTTTGAAGGACACCCACTTGTGTTATTTGGAGCACTCCCTCTCTGTAATATGTGATCTCTATTAGAAATATTGTGTTGTCATAAATATGGCACCTGTCAGATGGCCCCAGGTCATTCAGTGGTATTTGGCATATAGCTGCATAAAAATGTGGCACAACTTTTCATAAGAATATGGGAAAACAGGCACAGAAATGCAGAGAAATTGAAGCCAAAACCTTAATGAAAAGTTTGTTTTAAAAAATGCTAACTGGCAATATCGTCATTTATCAACTCTATAGTGAATTCAAACCTGTGTAGATGTGCAACTGCCTGGATATTTGATTCTCACCACTACAAGAGAGATGTTTATGTTTCTTGGAGAGTTTTGCTGTTCCCCTTCTTGAAGATCTTGATACATTTCATTATATATACACTTTATAAGTGGTAGTTTTCTGCTTCCTAAGAAAGCTAAATGGCCTGATGGACTGAGTATGAGGTCAAAAGCCAGAGCTCCTAAGCTCTGATATTGGCTCTGACACTAACTTGCTCTGTTTTGGGTTCAACCAATGCCATTTTCCCTAAATGAAGGCAGTATGTGTTAAGAACCACAAAGAGAGCAGCAAGGGATAATTATTATTTTACTGTGTTTTGAAAGCAGAGAGCAGCAAAACTATCCACCAAGCGAGGCATGAGTTGCTGAGGTTTTCAGAGTTTTCCTCTCATTACTGTGAGACAGATTTCACTGGAGACTGTGCCATCAGCAGAAGAAAAACCACTTGCCAAGGGAAGATGCATGTACAAACTGCAGGCTGAAGGCCAGACTGAGCAAAGCTGTTTTCTTTTCTAATCAGGGTGGAGACAACTGGTAATTGCAGCAGTCTGAGGGGAGAGCTGCCCAGGAGGCTGTTCCTGACCACTGCCTCGTTCAGCAGCGTCTCCAGCTGGCAGCTGAGAGCTTCCCAGGGACAGCAGGGAGGCCAGGATGGGGCAGGAGCCAGGGGAGGGAGCCCCTCTGAGCAGGAGGCTGCAGCTGGGTGACCCCCACTGGAGCACAGAGCCCCCACTGCCATGGGCAGCCTGGCACCAGCAGGGCCAGGAGCAGCTC
>NW_005057371.1:0-2517 GCF_000277835.1 Geospiza fortis
TCTATTTGCAAACATTGGTGCAATTAATATATTTGTGAGAAACAACAGAGTTAAATTGAGCACAATTTTTGTACACTTACCTTCTCTTGATTCCATTTTGTTGTACACTTATTTTGTTCTTTTAAGAAATCTGGTACAAGTACAGATAAAGTCATGTGCCTTTAAAAAGACAGAGCAAAAGTTGACATTAATGGTTGCACCTGTAGGGAAGGGAGATAAGAGCAAATCAAGGGCTAGAACCAATAAAAATCTGCTGTGAAGGCTTGCCCAGCCTGGGAAAGGAAGTTTTAAGCTCCCTAGGCTAAAAGTGGAGGTTAGAGGTGAAAGGAAAAATGGAGTCTCCAGGGTGTGAGCAGAGGATTGCAAAGGTCTCTGTAGCTGAGCTTCTGAGGTGTTTGGAGCATCCTTTAAGTGAGGAGCAAGCCTGGGCTATCTGCTTTCAGTGTTGCAGAAAAATAGAGCAGTTGGCCCACAGCCTACCACTCCGTTCTGTGTTTGTAAAGGGTTCTGAGAGCATCTTTATCCATGCTGATGGTACTGCTTCCTTCCAGGTCTACGACAGGTCTGGTAAGAGCATGGGTACCTGCAGATGCCAAGGGAAATTTCTTTTCCTCTGCTTTTTTTGTTTTGCTTTCCCCCCTCTCTTTTCTGTGTATGTTGTCATGAAGCTATTCTCCTGCCTGTACTTCATTTCAGAGGACTGTGGATGAGTGATAATACAGATGCATGACCTGCTAAATTCTCTAATAGTGCTCTATTGAGTAATTTGGTTCTAGGGAATAGCTGTGATGAAATCTTTCTACCACTTATGTTATTTGAAATAAATAGTCTGAGGCTTTGTGATATGTACTGCTCTGTTCACCTTCCAGTGTATGGTTCCTTTGTTATGGTAACTCTCACAGCAGATTTATGATTGGTACTTTCCCTTTTTTTGATCACTCTGTGTAGCACAGCAAGTGGTAATAACTCTCTGTTATGTTGGGCTGCAGCAGAGGTCGGTGCTAGGCTAACTCTTCAGGGACTAGAGTGGGTAGTAAAGAATAAAGGTAAAGATCCTGTGCCTTCCCTGGAGGTTGGATATCAATTAGCAAACAATAAAATGCAGTATCTGTTACTTTGGGCTAATGCTCACAATAACATGAGTCTCCCATGGTGTTTTCCAGGACTCCCCAAATACAGGCCTACTTTCCCCAGGTAGGACTGACTTTAGTCAGAGGAGTTAGTTACCTTATTACAAACAATGTGTCCTGTTCCCCTCTCTTGAAAAGGGTTCTAAAAGCTGTTTATCAATGCCTGCACAGCTGTCTTTCTCCCCTGATCCTTGTTTTTCCCTTTCAGATTTTGGCAATATTCAGCAGTCAGAGGACAAGGTAAGCCTGTGTATTTACCTTCATTGTGTGTGCAGATACAATCCTGTTGTAGTAGAAGGCCTGCTCAGGAGATGCAAATGTCTTGGGAAATGATCAAGGTGCTTGAATTTGCTGTGGCCTGTGAGAGTGACTCCCCTGCAACCTGGAAAAGGAAACAAAATGCTTGGACTGAACTCAAATAAGACAGCGGGACTGGGAAACAATGTGCACAGATGCTGTCTACTGTGGAATAGCCCACAGTCTTGTCCTGATGGCATATATCTTAGGGGTACCAGTTAAGGCCATTTAAGAACTTTAAACCAGCTTAAATGGAGGTATTTCTCATCCTGAGAGATGTGTTCAGTCCTCAGGAGCAGAGGAGTATGCACACGTGGCTGGAAAATAAGAGCTGTGATGCTCTCCACAGCACTTCGTGCTATATTGCTTCCTTGATCTCTGTCTGCAGCTGTTGGAGTACTTGGGAGGGGTGATCTATGAAGCCCTGGACTGGGGAATTGACAGCCAAATGGAGCGAAAACTGAGTGATCCTTTGGAGAAACTGCTGTGCCTCATGTTGAAACTGGATGACAGGGCAACAGAACCACCAGTCACCCTGCAGGATGTTATCAAGGTTTCCTTTTTCTCCCTTAGTAAATATAGCAGCTTTAGAGGAGTCGCTGGAACAGTGCTGTTGGCCAAGAGGCAAGACCGTTTCTGGGAAAAAGCTGGGTGGGCTGTTGGAGGACAGAGAGGGAACATTGGCCTTCCCATCAGAGGGAAAAGGCAAAACTATTTAAGGTGTTTCTAAGTGCCCATGGAAAATAATTAAGAAGGAAGACTGAGTACGGCTCTCCCACAGCTGTATCTACAAAGTCCTTCTGTACACAGTCTCCAAATTCAATACCTAGAACACTATGGGTATTGAAAAACTCCCTTTCCATAGTATTTGGCTTCTGCAAAGGCTGGGATTTGAATGTCTCAACTCAAACAGATATTTTTCTCTCAGACATAATTTAAAGGTATGAGAAACTTCCCATCCCCTATCTGATCAGGACAGGGAAAAAGAACAGGGCAAGTGACTCTATCTGCTGTGGGTTGTTGTTCTTTGAAGTGGAAGCTTCCCCTTTCAGGTGCTTGTTTTGAAGCACACCTTATGGAAAACAAGATA
>NW_005057372.1:0-416 GCF_000277835.1 Geospiza fortis
CTGAGGTGACATCAGAGCTTGGCGAACGGGACGTCCTCGGGTCCCTTCTTGTCCAGCGCCGCCTGCACCGACTTGGGGATGTCCTCGGTCTGCAGCATGGCCATGTTCCAGGTGGCCTGGGGACATTGGGGACATCAGGACAGCCATGGGGACATTGGGGACATGGAGATGTGACGGGCAGGATGTGAGGGGTGGTGACACTGATTCTGCGGAGGTGTCCCTGTCCTGGGGGTGACACTGATTTTGGGGTGATCACAGGGATTTTGGGGAGGTGTCACTGATTTTGGGGAGGTGTCACTGATGGATTTTGGGGTGCCACGCACCGCGTGCTGCAGCCCCTCGCTGACCGGCCGGTCCCGCGCGTACACCAGGTTGATTTTCGTGCCCTGCACGGCCACGGGGCTGCGCGCGGGGAC
>NW_005057372.1:1728-2517 GCF_000277835.1 Geospiza fortis
TGGGGACATTGGGGACATTGGGGACACTGGGGGGACATTGGGGACACTGGGGACATTGGGGGGACACTGGGGACATTGGGGACACTGGGGACACTGGGGACACTGGGGGGACATTGGGGACACTGGGGGGACACATTGGGGGGACATGGGGGACATTGGGGGGACACTGGGGACATCCAGGGGGTCCCACCTTGACCTGGAACGAGGCGTCCTGGGAGCAGAAGCGAATGTCACAGGCCGAGATCAGATCCACACCTGGGGGGGGACAGCCTTCATCATCATCGTCATCGTCATCCCATTCCATCCTCATCATCATCCCCATTGTCTTCATCATCCTCATCATCGTCCCATCCCATCCTCATCTTCAGCATCATTATCATCATTGCATCCCATCATCATCATCATCATCCTCGTCCCATCCTCATTGTCTTCATCATCTCCATCCTCATCATCACCGTCATCCTCATCATCTCACCCTCATCCTCATCCCACCCTCACCCTCTTCATCTTCATCATCATCATCATCATCACCATCCTGTTCCCATTTTATCCCATCCTCATCTTCACCCCGATCTTCATCCTCATCATCCTCATCCACCCCCACATTCCAAACCCCAATCCCGACCCCAACCTCCACCCTGACCTCAATCCCATCCCAAACCAAATCCTGACCCCAATCCTGACCCCAAACCCCAATCCCATCCCAAGATCCAACCCCAATCCCAAACCAATCCTGATCCCAAACCCTGACCCCAGCTCCAATCCCAACCCCAAACCTGACCCCAACCC
>NW_005057373.1:0-2515 GCF_000277835.1 Geospiza fortis
TGTAGGTGTCTTTACAATTGCAAACCCGTGTGCATCTAGAAGAGTGGAGAGAGAGCAACTATTTAATCATTAAAGTGGCTTTCTGAATATTGAGAACAGACATGTCTCTGATTATTTGAAGAAAATGGGGTCAAACAGAGTAACACACTCCCACAGGATGTTTGCCTGTTCAGAGAAATATGAAATAATCTGTATTTTAGGTACCTTTGAAGAGGTGGAGGCAAGTAGTCTGCCTGCATTAAAGTTTACACCCAAGTTTGTGTTCCTGCTTGCAGGAGGGTATAAGGGAGTGGTGTTGTGACTGATGTCCTGCAGAAACAGCCCCTGTGGCTCAGACTAGGATCCAAATAAAAAAGACCTCTGGGACAGATACTGAGGGGAAAATGGGGAATGAATAGCATCAGCCTGCACTGGAATAGTCTCCAGTTTCTGGCTTCCACTGCTGATTGCCTTGTTCAAGCAGGAGGATGTCAGGGAGCTCTTTGGAAGTGCCCAGCAATTCCCCACATTCATCACAGGCTCTGGGAAAGGACTTCTGTGCACCCAGAAATTCAGCTGGTTTGAAGCCATCTCTGTAGTTTCACCAGCTTGTCTGGAGACTAACTGAATGCTGATAAAAGGTAATTTCTGACAGAAACATTCATTTTTCTGCTGTGATTTATTGCAGCTACCTGGGGAGCAACAGAATCAGCACCCTGGAGCCCGGTGCCTTTGATAGCCTGTCCCGGACCCTGCTGACACTCAGGCTGAGTAAAAACAGGATCACTCAGCTTCCTGTCAAGGCCTTCAGGCTGCCCAGGCTAATTCAGCTGTGAGTACAAATGTCCACTTTAATTAAGCTCAGCCACACTTCATTGAGATAAAATGATCCTGGGGATGTGCACAGCAAATGTCACCCAGCCTCACCTACTGTGTATAAAATGTAGAATTCACTGTGCAGGAGTTCTCTGTCAGCTCCTAGGAAGGCACACTGGGAGAGGGTTTTGTCTTCTACCTCTTGGCTTTTCAGGTCATTATTTGGATCAGGTGGGGAGGGAGGGAGGAATGCTGCAGCAGACATCAGCATCTTTTGCACTTGACAAAGTGAGACAAATCCATTCCCTTGCAAGCTGCTGTCTGTGGTGCAAGAGAGGTTTGCAAGATGTTTCCATTGAGAGGGACAGAACTCAGCTGCTGTGTTAGTGCTTCAGGGCCACACAGGTATCTTTATTGGCAACAAAAAAGCAATGAGGGAAAGTTGTTAAACTGTGAGGTGATACTTGGGCAGAGAAAATTGCAGCTCAGATGAGTTAACACACACATGGTTGGTGTTCTGCCAGTGTGGGGACACACAGACATCTGCAGCTATAAACATGCTTTATGTGTAAAAAAGGGGCCACTTAATGGCACTCTTCCCTTCTGCTGCTGTTGGAGAAATGGGCCCAGCCTAAGGCTCCTTGCAATCTTTCCATCAAATTTGATAGACAAAAGATCCACCTCTGTCTGTTCACATAAAGTCCACAAATGCTGCTGGAACTTGCACCTCTAAGTGTCAACCTCTTGGCTGAGAGAGAAATCCTCCAGCCAGGGTGTGCCCAAGGAGTGTGTGCATTTGTGTCTGCATGCATGCAGGATTTACAGCCAGTTTGGGATGCGATGGGGGACACAATAGGAAAAGTCTTTTGCCTCTCAGCTGGAAGTTGCTGTCCATTGAGTGAGGGCTTCTAATTCACTGTGTTTGACTGCATCATGTGCAGAACTGTAATGAAAACAGCTCAGTCTGTTTAGGAACATGGTTTGCACTGAGAGATGGAGTAATTGGTGCTCTTAATGACTGCCTCAGAGCTGGTTGTTTAACTCTGCAGATAAACATGAATGAATTGCAAGTTACCCAGATTGGTGTGTTGTAGGATTTGTGTACAGTTCTTTTTCTGGCAAAGCCTGTTTCACTAATAGCCCAGGAAGTGCAGTACCACAAGGGACTTTAGGCCTGCAAAATCTTTATTGCTTACTTGACTTTAATTATTCTCAACTTGAGCTCAAGTTCAACATTGTTTTTTTAGGCAGTTGAAAAGTAAGCTTAAAGTCTCTATGGCTTCTTCATCTTTTCCAAAACAAGTTTGGCTATTGTAACCTCCATTTTCCTCAACACAAACACTGAATAGGGAACTATCCTCAGCTTAATCTTGTATGTGTGGAAAAGTATCAGTTTTAAAAGCTTAAGCTTCAGCTTTTAGTGAATTGTGTTGAAGTTTTCCATTGACTTAACAGAACTGGATTTTCAGCTGGTATGTCTCGGTCAAGCAATCCATAAGACTGATATAGGTTGGTAGAGTGTACTGCGATGATGTTCATATTGCTATTCAGGAAAAAGATATTGACAAAATACAGGGGTCCTTCCTCATCCAGGGAAACTCAAAAGAAATTTAATGAACCAGGCTGGAAACCTTTGTATACACAAATACCAAGACTACATTGTTATTAGAAACACTTTCACTCTTTATTAGTTTCTGATAGAAGAGAAAAAAAAAAAAAA
>NW_005057374.1:0-2514 GCF_000277835.1 Geospiza fortis
GTGGTCCTCTACTGCAGTGCTGCATGGCAGTGAGAGTAGTTTCAAGGTAACTTCTGTGTCAGGATGCAGTTCTCTGGTGTTTATAAAATTTTAAAATTATTTGAAAGCTTCTCATGCACTGTCAACTGGCTTAAAAGTGTAGCTGTGATTTTTAGGGGCAGCTAAGGATGCAGGACACACTTGTTCTCTAACCTGGAAAGTTTTACTTTATCACTCAAAATTCATGTGAAGATGCTGTTTCAGATCTCTGAGTGAACATTGTTGTGGCAATTTCAGGCTTGTAGTTGGTTTATTTTTTCCCATAAATCACAGTTTCTGCAGCCTGTAACTCTCACCTGCTTGGATATAATGGTCAGGTGGAAATAAAATGTCCTGCTTGCTGGGGTTCAAGGTAGGATACCCTGCTTCATCAAATGGCCTGAAAATTAATTCCTTTCACTGTGTAAAAGTGGGAAAATCTGGTGTGTCCTCTGTTAATGAGCAGTTCTGCTGAGAGAATAAAAATGCAGCTGTTTGGTTGTACTTTAGGAGTATCCTCACCTGATTTGCTTTGTTTTGCCACACCAAAATGAGTTGTTCAGCTCTGTGAGAATGTGCTCAACCCCATCTCGGTGAACTTCAGCTTGTGACAGTGTCAGGACAGTTGAAACAGTGCTGTGTAGCCAAGGGCTGACAGGACAAGATTATCTCCTTATCATGTATTGTTCTGGGCTTAGGCAACTGACATGAGTATCCAACGATTTTGGTCCTGAGATTCCATTTGTTTCAAAGTGTGCAAACAACTAAATTGTTACTAAATTTTTAACCCATCCTGCATCACCAAATCCCTCCACAGAAGCATAAGAGGCTCCCTGGAGTCTGTTTGGACTTGAGGAAGGATTGTGAGAACTTTTGTGTGTTGGGATGTACAGCAATCCCTGAGGCTGGGAACAGCCTGGCTGCACATTGGTGACCCTGCAGTGATAGAAAGGTTTAGCTTGTGTTTTAGTGTATAGCAATTTTGTGTTATTGAAACAAATAAAGTGGCAGATTTGGACTCCTGCTTTACTGTGGTGTTTGCTGGGCACACCCACATTCCTGGTTGTGGTGGTGATGTTTTACCCACAGCAGCAGTGATTCAAACCAAGGCATGAATTATATTACAGTCCTTGCCTGTGTTTTGTTTCATCTTTGTAGCAGATTTGCCTGAGATCTTGTATTTTTCTTTGTCAATATAGCTTTTTTTTGTAGGTGGGCTGCACAGATTGATCTTGACTTTGGAATTGTTTTAGTGATTGTGATTTGTTGTTAAAAAGTACTTAGTTTTCTTGTTTGTGTTTAAAATAGTTGACTGACAGCAGGTCTTGTGTGCAGTGACACACTTCTGTTTGTATCAGTTTACATGAAAACTTCACCTTTCATAGAACACAGAACTCTTTTTCCTTCTTTTTGGTAAATGTACTTTTGTCTGTGTTGATCTTTATTGTCTCTCTCTATTTAATTTATTCTAAATACATCTTCTGAGGTTTAAACTTGTAATAGAGAAGCCAAACTAGGCATGGGAGAATCTAATATCTGTAATATATTTTGAGATTGGGGTTTTTTCCTTGGTTTGTTGTTGGGTTTTATTCCCACTAGACTGGTCAACATAATGGGTGAGGTAACTTCAGAAAGCAGTGTGGGGAAGTATATCACACATAATGTTAGAGTGTGTCAAAATTTAAATTAGGTGTGCTTTTTCAGTGTGTGGCATGTTTAGATCTGAAGAATAATTTTAAAAAGTGCTGGAGGTACTGGGGAAGAATCAGTTGAGGTTTGGTCTGTGGTACAGGTGGTGTGTGGCTTTTCACTGCACTTGCTGTATTGGCTTTCTCTTCATGGGAACTTGTCCCCAGCAAGTTTGTTTGAAGTCAAAGCCCTCTGGCTTCTGCTGTTTGAGAATTGATATTCAAGAATGAATGTCTGGTTTTGTTCCGATATGAAAGTGCTTGTGCTCTTGTTTGGGTGTGCCAGGTTGAGGCTAATGAAGAAAGGGAAAAGTCCAGTGTAATAGAAATACCTTGTCTGAGGTGTAGCCTGACAAACTTTTCTCTTGGCAGCAGTTTTGGTTTCGAGTGCTCCTGCTGTTTGTTTCCGTTCCCAAGCTGTTTGTCTTTGGTTGTGTGGGTAAAATACTTTGTGGGTCTGTGTTATAACCAGAGTTATGAGTCTGGAATAAAAATAGCTCCCAGAAAAGATGGCATTTGTGGTGTTGATCAGTACCCTTCCTGCTCCACTGCCCAGCTCTGAAACCTTTGTGCATCCTTGGCTGGGGATGAAAAGGGAAGGAGAGTGGTGGAGACCTTGCACTGCTCAAACAGGCAACACTGCTGTGAGATACCCTTATTAGCCAGCTGCTTCCAAGCTTACTCTGCAGTTTGAATTTCTGGTACTGCAGTGCATTACCTGCTTACCAGACCCCCAGAAACCCAGTGCTGTAGGTTGTTTGCTCTCGCTAGTATTTTTCATTCTGTTGCAAAATGTTAAATTTCTTTC
>NW_005057375.1:0-2513 GCF_000277835.1 Geospiza fortis
TTTTTTTCATTGTCTGCTTTGATTATCACAGGGTGATTTGGCTCAAACTCTAGTGCTAGATAATAATCTTTAATTTCTTAACGAACAAAGTTGCTGTTACTAGTACCATTGGAAGGAAATGTTAAGACCATGGATTGCTTTCTGCTTAACTTCTGCTACTGGAATGAAACTCCACACTCCTGAGAATACAAAAAAAAACCTGAAATGACTGTCCATTTCTCTGAACATTTCTTCATTTTTTTTAAAGTGGCTTGAGGCAGATGATAAACTGACAGACTGGCACATGCCTGGAAGGGAACTGTTGATAGTTGTTCATTGGACAGTTTTAGACATTCATCCAGCTGGTTCACTGTTCAAATAAGTTGTTCGTTGGACAGTTTTAGACTTTAAGTTGTTCATTGGATGGTTTTAGACTTTCAGAGAGAGACAGATCGAGCACCAGTTTCTGAACTGTCTCTGCAATAGCTCTTATTCATCTATCCAACATTCCCTCACCATTTCTGTTTGTGTTAAATAGGAGCTCACTACTCAATCTTGATGGCTCAGTTATAAGTCAGGGAACTCTGGTTCAGAAACCTATTCTTCCACAAAAAACAAAAGACCAGCTTTAGCTTACTTGGGAGATAAATATCTCTGCTGAAATTTCACACTGCTGAAAGACACCTAACCAGGTCATACACTCTCTCAATTGGAAAATAAGTTCCCACTTCAGAATCCTCCCAGGAATAGCAATCACATCTTTTCAAAAGCCTAAAGTGCATTCATGTGACAAAAAACTAAAACAAACAAAAACATCCATCACCAATAAAAAATCCAAACAAGCAAACCAAACCAAAACAGTCCTGCTAAGCCAGAAATGTTGAAATTGCAGTTAATGGAGATTGCCTTTCTTCAGAGGGCAAAATCTGTCAGGCCCTGAATGCCAGCTGAATAGTTACAGTCCCTTTCAAACATCACAGTGTCAACAACTATCTTCATTCCTGAGATCAGTTACAGGATTTGTGGGGTTTGGGGGAGTTTGGGGTTTTTTTTCCTGTTCTGTGTCAAATCATAAATCAGAATTTCAGTCATTTTTACTATGACAGCCTTGCAATTTTGTGAAACTTGGAGGGGAAGATTATACTCTATGTAACAGTCTGGAAGAGGGCTTACTGTGATCACTTCATTGTAAATGGATGAAATCCCATTGTAGGCTTCTTTTGATCATTTGCATAATACAGCTCAACGAGCCCACCAGCTTGATGCAAATATCAGTGCAATTGCAGAGACGCTTATAAGTAGGAGAGAAAAAATTGCATTCTTTTGTCATAGCACAGATGTCATGAACTGCTCACAAAATCTTCACCAGCAGAGTTCTCCAAGGCTGATGAGTGTGTGTGGCATGATGGGGAGTGCATGAACAGCTGTAGAAGACAACTGCCAGGGCAAAAGGACCACTTCACATATTGTGGAGTGAAAATAGAGGCTTCTTAGACATCATAGACCTCCTCATCCACGGCAGGACCAACCTCTCCACAGAGCTGGCGGAAGGTGTTGCGCCTCAGGATCTCCCAGCCACGGTGAGAACTAGTTCTGGATGTGCTCCGTGACAGTGACAGAGCAGACATTTCCTTCTTGCACAAGGTGTCCCCGTTGGTTTCCAGCTTTTCTGAACCTTTGTCATAGTTATCCCTATCCTGAACCTTAAATGCCTCTGTGTACCGCATCATCTTGTGCTTGTTGGGATCAACCCTGTCTTCAATTCTGGAAAAGGATTAGAAAATATAAACTGAATGAAGCAGAAAAGTGCCAGTTTATCAACAAAACCCCTCCAAAAAACAAGGCTACTGACACAGATATTCCAGAAAAATCTGCACAGGAAACTGATTATAGGCAGGACGCTAGAGGCTGCTAGCACAGTTATCTCCTAGACGTTCATCCTCATCATTGACTTCAGTACCTTTGTCTGCCCATGGTTTCCTGTCCTTTAACAAATCCATGGTAATTTGCCTTTTCCATTTTGCCAGCTGTAAGCAATTGGAAGACCTTGATATATGCATATATTCATATATATGCATATATTAATTTATTGTCTCTGTTCTTGTCTTTCCTCCTCTGATACTCTATGGCTGCTAGCCTCAGAATGTCACTCATCTCTTGCTGAACTTTTATTTAACTGCTCCACTTCCACCAATCCTCTACATTACTTACAGATTGTCTTCTGAATTACTATCCCACACATATATAAGGAACACCCATGTGATTTGACAGAACTAAATCACAGCACTCTTTTCTCACAGCATCCAGTGAATAATTGGCATTCCCAATTATTCCCAGTGAATTTCTGGGACATTGCTCTTGCAATATATTTCTATATTTCATGCCTTGGACTGAAAGTGTTACATATTGGTACCACTTTAGGTCTTCTTGTTCTGCCCAGTAAATATGAAAATCCACAAGGCTCAATTTGTCTGCAAAACCTACAGTTTTGGAAGTCCTGTGCAGAGCCAGGAGTTGGAATTTGATGATCCTTG
>NW_005057376.1:0-2513 GCF_000277835.1 Geospiza fortis
CATTTACACAGAAAATGAGGAATAACTCGAAATCAATGTCATTAAATTTGTCATGAAAGCAGGATTCTTGACTGGTAAAAGTTTAGAAGGGATCCTATGTGCTACTCAGAGTGATTTATTCAGGTTAATCTTCCTCTTCACCACCACAGATGTTATGTTGAAAGAAAAACATTTGTGTTTTGAAGTAAACTGCTATGGAGAAGTCTCACATACATAACTCTCTCATACTTCACTCTCTCATATTACTTAACAAGTGCCAGCCTTGCCAACACTCCCAAATAACCTGACAAATCAGAGAGGTTTTGCCCTATTCTTACCCCAAAAGAGATGCTCTCTGACCTGTTCACTCAAGGGATATCACTGGCAATATTCTGCAGTGAAAATGGGCAGAGGGAAGACAGCTCTCCTGGCCTTTAGCAGCATCCACCCCAGTAAGGATATCAGATCAAACTGGAGGAGTGAGAAACACCAAGAACAGAGCTCAAAGGTGATGGGGTACTTTTCCCTCAATCATCTTGTGGCTACAGGTGACCCCCTGAGCCCAAATGCAGAGAAGCTGTTTGGTTTGCAGGGGCTCTGTGTACAGTGCATGTTGCCCCTTGGAGAGGCAATAGGGGGTGTCCCAGCGTCCCCCAATAACAAATGAAGTTCAGGGGGGTGGCAGGATAGAGGGGAGAAAAGTCACCTTTGCAATTTGGATTTTCTGTTGGATTTTTACTTCCTACAGGGGTTAAACTGCCAAGACAAATCTCCTACCTCCAGCAATTAAATCTCCTGCCTCCAGCAATTACCTCTGGCAATTAACAAAAAAAAAGGACTGCCTACCTACTCCTTCCTAAAAGGGAAGGCTATGCATGTGCAACCACAGGAATGAAAATCTCTTGTCTCTTCTGTCCTGAGCTGTTGAATTGGAAAATATGATTACTACAAGTCCCTGGACAAAGCACAACTTCTAGCACTGCTTCTCTGTCTCATTCCCATCTTGTTTTGAAACTTCAGGAATTACATAAAACATACTTGCAAAGGAGTTCTGTGCTGATGGGAAGGGGTGCACATAGTTGCTCACCTGATTACTCCTCTGACAACTCCTAGTCAGTGGATACACCTCAGCAAATGAGTTAAACTCTGATCTCAGCCAGAGCAGTCCAGCTTTACTGGGTTTGATTAAATTCTGCAGGTATAACTGCTCATTCATATTAAGGAAAATGCCTACCCATATGTTTACAAGCTCATTTCATGCTCCTTTCAGCATAGCAAAGAGTTCAGTAATCTACCACTCTTGCTTTCCTGTCTTTCTATCTGACCCTGCTGTCCAAGTAGCTGTTACACAGATTTAAGCAACTCTCCTTCCCCTTCTTCAGGATTTCTGAACAACGTCCTGATACACTGAGTGGAGGGTGCATATCAGAGTGGGATTTCTTCACATGCCCAGTTCCCCCAGCACAATCCTTTGGCTCTCTCAAGCAGCTAGTCTCGCATTAAACACACCCTTATGTTTGCAAGGAAGCAAGGAAGGGTATGTTCCAGAAGCTTACATCCCTTTGCTGAAAAAACAAACCAAAAACCAATTCCCTTGCTCACAGACCTATCCCAAGGTGCTCACTCCTAATCCATGTTCTACCAGGGACCTTTTCTACCAGTTACTTTTCCTTCAATTCTGTCCCACTGCTCTCCTCCACCCTGGCAAAACTGAGCAAGCAACCCAAGAGCAAACAATAAACTGTGACCTCTTCCACTCCATCCACTTAATACATAACAGACTTTGTATTCCTGTAAGGCTGTCTGGGAAGTTGTTTGGTTTGGTTTGCATCTACCAGGGGTTGCCTAGAGTTTAGCTCAAAAAGTCATATATAGACATATATATATAAGCAAACACAAACATATGTACATATACAAGTATGCACATATTTTTACCTCCCACTAGATATAAAAAATAAGCTACACTATGTATATATGCATGTATATGTAGGAAAATCTGACACAGGAAATTTCCAGCCTGGGTAGGAGGGGGGAAAATCTAACAAAGAGATGACCCTTTTGACCTCTGGCATACCTGCCTTTTGTAGCAGAGGGCTGTTTAGTTAAGGAGCTATTTTACACTTAATTGTATCTTTGGGAAACACAATTACATATACACACACAGAGAGACTGATGGCTTTGAACAGGCTAAACTGCAGAGGAGAAGAAGGAAACCTGTTCTAACAGAAAGCCAGCATAACCAGCTTCATAGGTATACTTTCAAAGACTTTCAAAGGAGCTGATGGAGGAAAAGAAAAAATAAAACCATCTGTGTATGCAACTTCTCTGTAAACCACCTTTGAGAGCCCTGGAGTTTACAGATGTTGCAGGACACAGGAAAACACCTGCCTACCAGCACTCTCTCACCTGATGAGAGCCCCTGTTACCCTTTGGTCATCACAGAGCAGATGCTTCTTCACTGCTAGAGATCAGATACATTCATTTGACCAACCTGAGGAACTACACAAGCATCCGAATGTTAACAAAAGCCGACT
>NW_005057377.1:0-2513 GCF_000277835.1 Geospiza fortis
GATCTTTAAGGTCCCTACCAACCCAAAGCATCCTATGATTCTGTGATAATCACAATGGACAGAAAATAGAGAAAAGATAAATCATGACACAAATTCCAAGTTAAAAATGGAAAATAAAAGTAACATTTATGGAAGGAGTTAGTTAATGCCAGTTAAGCAAAATAGCCTGATAAAAAACCAGCAATAGTAGCATCTAAAAATAAATTTTTAGAATGATGTTAATAAATGAGATTTATCTAATCTCATTAGGAATTTAATTTTATAAAAATATTTTATTCAGAAACATAAAACTAAAAATTAGTATACAGTAGATCTAAACATTAAATGCAATAAATGCTGCATCATCACAGTACATATCTGCATAACTTGTTTTATGTGTGAAGTGTACAAGAAGGGTGAAGTAAAATCTGACTCACAAAACCTGTTAAGTCATAGTTACTTACTCTTAATTTTCGGCTTTGCTTTCTAACCAGTTTTCCATGCTGAATGAAATGAACAGGGCAAAGATTTATTGCATTGTCAGCTTTATGTCTCAGCCAATCTTCATAACCCTAGAAAAGAGTGAAATGGAATGATGCAGTGATGCACATTTGGCTATGAAGACACAGAATAGCTCTAGCTTGTAAGAAAAATGTTAAGAATTATCCTTGATCACTGTAATGGAAAAAATATTCTCACTAGAACACATGAAAATGTGATCCATGTCACTACTAGAACTGTGTTGGATATCTATGAAAAAGAGCATTTATGGTTACAATTAGTCAAACAAAACCATGTATTTCAATAAAGACATCTGGGTGAGTAAGGGTTTCAAAAGTGTCAACACTTTCTGGTATTTAAGTGACTATCTCTTGCTCATGCTCTCTTGACTCGAGTGAGTGTACAGTACTCACAAAAGCAGTTGTCAAGAAGGTGGTAGTGTAGGCAATATATTTTGGAAGAATGGGACTTTATCCTGTAAGATGATAGACATGACATGACAAAAGGTGACATATCGTATTTGATGACTGTCTTACATTTAAGCCAAACCTTTTAACCCTATGCACAATATACAGTCATGAACAATTTTGTTTTGAGAAACTTTGCAGAGTACCCTATTTTTAGTGCTCAATTACCCTATGAATTTGTGTTTTATACAAGCAGACAAACTAAAGGATAGGGAATCTGCAACTTTCTATTGAAAAGGTCCTGCCATATGACAAAGTTGAGATTGACAAAGTCATTAGTGGTTAAGAGATGGAAAATACCACTTGTAGTCCATAACATTTTTAGATCTGACTCTCTTGAGCACATTTGAAAATTCAATGCAGAACAAACGTATCGCTACTTGGATGCTCTCAAAAATAATCTGGGAATGTATAGAGACTTCATAACTTTACTGTAATATACTTCCAGGGGTTGGTGCAGCTCCTCAAGAAGGTCACAAAATGTACACAAGTTGTTGGGAAGAAAAATCAAGGAAATACACAGAACTGCAGTACCAGGCACAGCCTGTCATAACCCAGGCTTTGGTAGGCCACTACTAACAGTAACACTTTAAAGTGTAACATTTAAAATCTGAAGAGTGGGAAAGTCACACTAAAATACTAGCTCTTGCCTCTATCACAACTTTTGCTCAACAAGAAATGCTGAATTTAACTATGGAATATACTCAATTATGCATAGTTACCACTGTAAAAAAAGAGAAACACAACTCTCCGTAGCTTCTTTGAAGGCTCATGAAGTCTGCATTTAGCATAAAGACTGTGAAGGCAGTAAGTTATCTATTAAGGGACAACTGAAATTATCCTCTGTTTTGGGACCATCTGGAGTGGAGTTAACTTTCTTCACTACAGTCCTGTGCTGCTGTGCTTTGTACTTGGGGCTAATCCAGTCCTGGTTACACCCCAGTGTTTTGGCTAGTACTGAAGAGTGCCAGCATCAAGGCTTTCTCTTCAACCTTCTCCCAGAGCGGACCAGCAGGCTGTGCTGGGTAAGAGGCTGGGAGGGGGCACTGCTTGGACAGCAAACCCAAACTGACCCAACTCTCTCTTTGGTTTTACTTTTGCTCCCTAACATTACTCACCTGTTTGATGGCTGTGACAGTGATGACAAACAGAAGTGGAAGTCCACTTGTAACTGGACTAGTAGGTGTATCAATAATTAACTGCAACAAAAAGAACAAGTATTTTCTGGTTATATTTTTGTGAATGTAAGCAATCAATCTTTCAATTAAGATCTTTCAAGCAATTCCCTCAATATGTTAAAAGACATCAAGGAATTTTAATCGAAAAAACTAGCAGTTCAATAAAACTTTAGAATTGTACTATACTGGTAAAAATTTGAAAACTGGATTCTATAAGAAGATACAATACTGTAGTTAGATCACATTAATAGCAGATGTTAATACCTCGTAAAAGTATTTGCTAGCAAGACTTTAGGGAAGTATTAGCCTGGAAAGCTGCAGCTTTGGAAGCAAAATTAGGGAGCACCATTAGAAATTAGCACGGCACTACATGTTATAAAAAAAAAAA
>NW_005057378.1:0-2511 GCF_000277835.1 Geospiza fortis
CACCGGCACCGCGGCCGCTTCAGCACCTCGTTCCTCACAAGCTCCAACACCTTCTCCTCTGCTCCTGCCTCCTCCACGCCCAGGCTGAGCACGGACGGGTTCAGCCAGGCCCTGCTGCAGGAGCTGGACGCCCTCCGGGCCCTGCGGCCCGGCCTGAACATCGGGAACCTCCTGGAGCACGACGTGCCGCAGGCCGGGGCCATGGCCCGGCTGCCCTGCCACCGCGGCGTGCTGCCGGGGGGCAGGAAGGCGCTGCCCTCCTTCAGGAGACCTCCCATCCTTTAGGAAAATCCTTCCCACAACCAGAGCCATTCCCGGCCCAGCTCTCAATGCTGAGAGTGGGACTGAGCCTGCCTCACCCTCGGGCACAGGGAGGAGATCCTGCTGCATCTGTGGGGGAGGATCCGGGTCCTGTCCTCTCCCTTTTGCCCTCGCTGTTGCTGGCAGCAGTTGTATGCATTTGGCACTGATAAATAAAGACCCTGCAATCCCAGAAATCTCCTGGGCTCTTCCCCCTCAGCCTGCCAATCCCTGGGATGTGTCTGTGGCTCCAGTTCCTGCCTCACATCCTTGTGCCTGGCTGGTGTACCTGGGATGGAAGTGCCAGCCCAAGAATGACATTACAGGCCTGGGAGTGAATCTATGACCAGTTTGGGTTTTAATAGGAAAAAAGGGAAAATCACACTGAAATCAAAGAAAATCCCTACACAGGAGCAGTTTTCCTGCAGCGCTGGACAGTGAGGGCTGACCTCTGTGGGCAGGACCAGCCTTCCCTGGGGACAGGGCCCTATGACACTGCCACACACGTGTCCCCAGGGCTGTGGCATGGCCAGGACATCCTCATGGCAACGTCCCCAGGGCGCCGCTGCCGACATCATCATAGTCCATGTGTCCAGGGAGCTCTTCCAAAGGGTCTCTGGTGGCTCCTGGGGGACCTGGAGGGGAGTAGATCCCACCTTGGGGACAGCACAGAAAGGTGCCTGAGGGGGCAGGCAGCTCCGTGTCCCCCTGACAGACCCCACCCGGGCTCTGGCCACAGCAGCCATGGATCTGCTGCTGGGGCCCTGCCCGCCCCCACAGCCAAAGCCTGCCATGGAGTGGCTCTGCAGAGGGGACAGGGCAGCTGGGAGCCCTCTCACCTGTGGGGAGCACACAGATCCACCTCTGCCGTGCCACTCCCTCGGAGATGTCCCCAGTGCTGGCAGCAGGGGGCTCCTGGGGCACATCCAGGACATCGTCGTAGCCATCCGGGGCTCCTTGCTCGGGCCGGGCAGGGGGATCTGGGAAAAGCAGAGGGGGCCATGGCAGTGAGCAGCGGCCCTGGCAGGGCTCAGGCTGTGCCATCCCCTCCAGCATTTGCATTTCAGCACGTGCTGGAGGCCCTGGGGTCCCACAGGGAAAGGCGATGTTTCACTGCACATTAATAAGGGAGGAGATTTGTCCCCTCAGCCCCCCCCAGCCCGGGTGTGTCCCCTGTCCCCAGCTCTCCCTGCTGGACTCCTGCCCTGTGGCCCTACCTGGGGCTGCCTCGGTGTCACTCCCCTCCACGCTGTCCCCGGTGTCATACGGCAGCTTCTTCACCCATCCCTCCAACAGGGAACCTGCAGGGGAGAAACAGGGACTTGGGGGTGGCCGCAAGTGGCACCGCCGGTGACAGAACCTCACACCACAGAGCGGGGCTGCTCTGGGACCGAGGGACACGCACAGCCCATGGCCCGAGCCCCTGCTGGGCCACCAGGAGCCAGAGCTGCCGTGGGGCTCTCAGGCAGAGCCTTCACTGCGGGCACAGCTGGGGCACAAGGGCTGCGCCCACCTGGGGGAGTGGGCGCCTCCTGGTACTCGTGCATGGCTTTGTAATCCAGCTCCTCGTAGACAGCGTTGGAGATGGCATCTGCAGCTCTGCCAGGGCCTGGAAGGAGATGCAGCACTTACCTGCGGCACTGGGCACTGTGGGGGGCACCAGGATCACCCCTGGCCCCCTTCTGAGCTGTTCCGCAGGGCAGGGGCCCCTGGACCCCCAAACCGGATCTGTCCCCACCCGCACCCACCGGGACCCACCTCGGCGCCGGGCACGGCACAGCAGCAGCGCCAGGGCACCCAGGGACAGGCACAGCAGCGTCCCCAGCACCACGCACAGCACAGTGGGCACAGGCACAGGCCCCACGGCCACTGCCGGGGGCCTCCTTCTGGGCACCCCTGTGGGGACACAGGCAGGCAGTGAGGCCAGGGGGATCCCAGCCAGCCAGCTCTGGGGAATGCGGGCACGGGCAGAGCTACCTGTGCTGGTGGCACCCTCCGGATATGGGGTAGTGTGTCCCGCAGTGCTGCCATCACTGTCCTCCTCACACTCCACGTGGGCGTGCCCGTCGGTGCCACAGCTCTGCAGGTGCCAGGGTGCCGAGGGGCACTGCCAGAGCGAGCGGGCCCCGTCCTCACAGCCCACCCAGGCCAGCCAGGCCTCGGTCGGCTCCTGGGCGGGGACAGGCAAGAGCCAGCACAGGTGCCCACAGC
>NW_005057379.1:0-2511 GCF_000277835.1 Geospiza fortis
AAAAAAACCACCCCAAGAGCTCTCACTTCTCAAGAAGTAGCCCCTAGAGCCCCTCATGTCTTGGCTCTGACACACACATGGCACACACCACAGCAGAAAATGGGAAAGAGCCCCCAGAGGACCTGATGGAGGGGAAGGAGACAAGGCTAAGGCCACAAGACTGTTTTGGTGATCACTTCTAAGAAGTGTTTAAATTTGAGGGTAAAAGAGAAGAAACTTCTGTCACCAGCATGACATGTCTCAGAGAGACAAGCAGCACACACACCTCTGGGAGGTTTGGGCCAACTCTATTTGTCCAGTATGGAAGCAGCCTTTCCATCAGCCTCATTCACTACAACTGCAGCACTGAAAGAGTCTATGAAACGCCCAGGAGAGAGGAAGGAGCTCAGTAATTAACAGAAAACATTAGCAACCTGTGTGTCTATAGCTGCACAGCTCCCTGTTTGACTCACTCACCATGTATTAGAAAAAGGCAGATGGTTTGTGATTTGTACAGCTGATGAATCACTGCACCTCTTTACTCCCTCCCCAATAGCTTCCCTCTGTACCTTCACATTCCCCAGTGAGACCCACAGATTGGAGGATAACACACTACAAGCAGAGCAGCATAATGTCTCCTGCCACAGGATGCTTTTACCTGTGGCTCACAAGCACTGCTGTTCTCTCCTGTCCCATTTCCCTACCCACTCACCTACACATTGGTGAACTCAACAGCTATTGTGCCAAGTTGTCTTCACTGACACTGCTTACACAGTCTGAACCTCTGCACGACTGGGGAAAGCTTCAGTACATGGTAATCTTGCCTTTTAAAACATCAAGTCTGGCTTATAAACTGTAACAAACAGAAGTACCCATTTCCTGAATGGAAACTCTTACGCTTCAGAACCAGATGCTACTGAAGGAAGAAGCCCAAAAGCTGGGTTTGGGGTACAAAGATGTGCCTTGAAGCCCAGCACACTGAGCACTTGCACAGCAATGAAATGGAAATGTTTCACCTCAACACCTCCATAAGCAGGAGTTTAGACACAGCTCTTTCAAAACAGGACCGCTCCTGGAAATTGCCACACGACTTTTCACAGCACCTGAGCACCCAGGGACCTCCAAACTCAGCCAGGGGGTACCAAACAAATCTGATGTCCAAGGCACTTCAGGGCAGCTCCAATTTTAAACACACAGAGTCAGCTGCTGGCCTAACTCACACAGTTCAGTGACCTGCTCTATTAGGAGACTCCTGTGGTACAGATGAACCCCAATATTTCTAGGAAGACATTTCCTTTCTCAAACCTGACTCAATTTTGTCACGACTACAGCCAGACCCCAAGCTCCTAGCCAAGACAGAGACAAAAAGCAGCACATGGGAAAGCTGGCTGCTGCTGGTTAAGAGGAGTGAGATGCATTAAGAGGAGGAGAATTACACAGGCAGTGCTTTGCATCAGTCTGATCTCCTCAGCTTCCTGGTGATGAGCAGATTTGGTTCAAATGAGGGGCACTGCAAATATCTTGCTGTAAGTAATTTTCACTCACTCTCATCTTGTCATGTACATTACCTTTTGTTGTGCTCTGCTTACTAAAGAAAAGGCTGTTTTAAAAGTGGCCTGGTGAAAAATGTAAATTCCACATTTAAAGCATCTAAAAGCAGTGACATGACTTCCACCCACCATGTAGAACAAGTATTTTTTTAGGTCCTTTCCCCTCATGTAGGAGCCTGCCTTAGATAGTTAATGACCCGTGGTGATCAGAGGATCCCACTGGTTCAATATTTGGAGGCTTTACAGCTGTTAAGATACCTATCCTCACAGCAGGCTTGTGAGTTAAGGCACTGCTATTATTCCCATTGCTCAAATGGGCAATTAAGGCATGAAGAGAACATGGCACAGGCTTTGCTAAATGGCCAAGCCAATTTACAGCTTGCTGCCACCAAAACTGGGTATCAGAGTGCAAAAATCATGCCTTACCCAAGGTCTTCAGCAGGGCTGGAAACTGCCGAGGTTTTTGGTTACTGCTCCAACCTCCAGTAAGTTCAGGTTACCCTCCCAGCTCACAAGTGGAAAACATTTAACAGCCCCTGCAAAAGCAGCTGGTACTCTTAGATTTGGTGCTTTTTTGCTGGGACCTAAGTCACAAAACCACCACAAGTTTCATCAGGAGGCTCATGGGAGGAAGCAAAAGTCTAAAGATAAAAGGTCTGAACTCTTCTGCCTTCTCTCAGAAATCACTCATTGGGCCAGGTACACATATACAAGAAAGAAGCTTCTCAACCAAGGTTGCTAAACCTCCCCCTGTCCTTACACACAAGAAAAGCTCCCTTCCTCTGCAGCTGCTGCACAGCAGATCACTAGCAAACCATGCCAATTCCTCCTGCTCTTCCTCTGCTTGAATCCTAAAATTCAATGACTCTTCCCCTTTACACTTTTTGCCAAAATTCTGGAAAAACCAAGTATTTTAGGGAGGGTTCCCATGTGATAGAGATCTTCCTGTGACAATCCCATCTGTCATGGTTTGACACTGGCA
>NW_005057380.1:0-2509 GCF_000277835.1 Geospiza fortis
CAGGACAGCCGTGGGGGCAGAGATGGGCATCGCTCCTTCAGGGCTTCCACCCCAGGAACAGCCAGTGGCTCCAGGAGGAAGGAAGGATGATCACAGGAGGGAGCACTGGAGCAATTACTTCAGATTTATCAGCCTTTACTTGCATGACAGCAGCTGACAGAAGATTTATCTTCCCATCCTCAAAAGTGAGAAACTCCTACAGCACTGAGTGACTTGTTGAAGTATCATTTAATGAAGGGAACTATCACTGTAGGTTCTGTTTAAACCTTTAAATTTCCAGGTGTCAGCTTTTGTCGAACTGATAAAAACCCACTAGAAATATTAACAGCTTAAACTAGAACAAAATCTGTCTCAAGATACTGCCAAGCCCCGAGTTTCCAACGTGACAGACTGTGATTGCTGTGAAGAGTTGTAATTTCTGGAGGAAGGAATACCCAAACCTAATTTACAAACTGACTTGGTATTGGAGGTAGGGAAGAGTACACCAAGCAAAACAGATTTCTTCACATCCAAAAACACACAAAGATTTTCAGCATTTCATTAGCCATAACATAGACAATATCCATCTGTCATGAGATTAAATACCCATTTGTCATAACTGACCCAGAGAAAGAAGTTTTCAAACCAGTGTTAAATACAGAAGTGTTTAACACAGTGACATACACATCAGCTCCTGAAATGCATGTTCAAGAGTCAGTCAGACAAATGGCAGACTCTAAAGGCTGCCATAGCAGAGATTATACGTGCATTTATAGCCCAAGTTGTCTCCGAAAAACATCCCCACAATTTAACTGTGTGCTGGACACCTCCAATTGGTTTAAAACTTCTCCTCACTCAGGGAATGGATGAACAATCCTACAGTTCTACCTCTTGTCTCATAGGTGCTTCTGAATGTAATGTACTGTGACTGGTTAGTTAAATGGGAAACATGAAGTTAAGAACACTGGCTGAAGATTAAACTGGCAGAAACTGCACAAAAGTTATCAGCCAAAGACTATGAAAAGATAAACCTGTGACTACAAGAACACCATTTTGTTAAGTACTATATGCAGTGGACATATGCTAACAAAAAAACTCCTACCTAAGCATGAAGAAAGATGATGCTTCCTAAATCAGAAGTAATTATGATTTTATCTAGGGCACTCATTATTCATTCATTCATTTCAGAACTACATCAGGAAATTCAATGCAAATACATAAATTGCTTAGGAAGAAACACTACCTAGATACAGGCAAAAACATAATGAGATTGTACACACAGACACACTCCCAAAACACCTTCAAAAATAAAAACTACTCCAAGCTCATTAAGTTCCATTTCCTTTTTCATTAACTGAACACCACTTGCCAGCAGCTCTTCAGTGCTTTTAAATATCACAGAAAAACATTCAGACAAATCCACTCTGGGCCTCAGAACACAAGTCCTGTAACGGAATCCACATTCAACCATTTCAGACACCCCCATCTCCATTCTGTACTCAAGGGATACAGCAAAAAGGGCCCTGTGACCTCAGAGCTTGTACAGGATCTGTGCAAGCTCTCCTGCAATCTGGAAAACAATTTACTTCCTCTAACAACCCTCAACTGCTCCTGCTGGAAAACAGAAAAGGTCCAGCAATACCTGCAACAGGTCAACCAAGTCCCAGCCAGGAAGACCACAGGGACTGCTCACTGCCCTCTGGGACACCTTGTGCTTTACCAAAAATCAAGTGAAAAAATCCCAGCTATCCCTAAAACCTGCCTCAATAAAGCTCATTATTGGTCTAAATAACTGGTGCTGACAGAGAGCTGTTTTCCTAAAATGAAGTTATAACATAGAAATGCCACCCTTTCTACTGGGACACAGCAGTGACAATGAATGTCTTGCCAAGGCATCTCCTCTCTAACACAGGCTTATCCCTTCCAATCTATTCAAATAAATACCATTATTTTAGATGGCACCACAGAAACTCCTACTGTGCTCACTGTTTTCAATAATTCCACCTTAAATGAAAGTGAAGAGCTCTGCAGAGAAGACAAGAACATAAATGATATGAACTAACCTGTAACTGTCAGCAACACACCTGGCCTGATGGAGAGGAATCCTGGGAGAACAGCTCTGACCTTCACTACTTCCCTTTGCAGCACAAGTGGCTGAAAAAATTCAATCTTAAATTGCTCTCCAAGAACCAGCAAAACCAATCAGATTTAAATTCGGGGAGGGGAGGGGGCAGAGGGATGTAATTTTTTTCTCTTAATAAGTTTTGAAAACCACAGCCTACTACAGATTTCACTTTGAACATCTAATAAGCTAAGGAATGGGATTTTTTCCCAAAAAGTGCTATTGCAAAAATATATTTAGAATCAATATTAACAAAACACAAAGCACTTACTCAAAGGATTTGACTTTGAAAGACAAATATTTGCAGTCTCAACTACCATGGTGGCCACTGCAAACCCAGATGTGGCTGTTTCAGCACACTGTGCTTGGTGCCCCGGCACTGCTGTAATGCCAAACACTGCCTGGCAT
>NW_005057381.1:0-2505 GCF_000277835.1 Geospiza fortis
TCACTCTGACCAGCAGAAATCCTGAGACTGAGCCCTCTGCCCATAGCTGAACCATTTCAGCCTCCTCTGGAGCAGTTACCTGCACAAACCACAGGGCAAGCTCAGAACTCTGCTGCAGGGTGAGTGAGGGAGGAGAAAAATGAAAGAATTTGTCCACAGCAGAAGTGCCAGGCTCCACAGGACAGGATTCCATTCCACGAGGATGAATGTTAAATTTGTTGTTAAATAGCAAGTGCTCAGTAACACTCCTGCTCACACATTTTCATGCTGCTGTACCCAGAGAACTTCACTTCTGTGAGAAGCTGTGAGTTTGCATCCAATGGCATTAGGAAGTAGGAATTCCCATTTCAGGCTAGACAGATGGGGCACAAGGACACCTCAAAATGAGCTGGGAAAGACACAAGACCCAGACTCACATTTGCAGGAACTCACACACGACTCCACTGAACACACTCCAAACTTACTTCAAGATGAAAATCTGAATCAGAACTGCATTTTTCCCAGATGATAACATTTGGATGAGAGCACAAACAGCTCAATCACTAAAAGCCTGGAACAAACATCCTCTGTCCTGTGGTGGATAAAGTATTTTTGTTCTTCAGCATTTGGGGTGGCTTGGGAGCACTGGTGGGGAACCAAAGCCCCTAAGTCTAGACAAGGGAAATAAATCTACAGCTTGTCAAGATAAAGAAAAAAGGTGTATTTGTTTTCTGAATTAATAAAGTTCCATTTAATCTCTGTTCCACTAGGCTGCAATTCCACAGGGTGTGGTGAATTCTTGCAGTGGGAGCAGAGGGTATCCTGCAGGCCCCAAAGCTGTACTTGTGCATGAATTAACAAAAACTCAGTGTTCTGTGCAAACCTCATCTGACTGTAAGCTGAGCTTCCTAATTGAGAAGGCACTTTTTTCTTCAATAAGAGAACCTTCAGAATTCAGCTCTTGAGCCTTCATTCTGAATGACAATATGCCCCATTTCCATCATAAATCTAGCCTAGGTGCCACACTGTCTCTGCTCTACATTAAACCATGGGCTGTGGTGATGAGGGGAGTGGGATGGCCTATGAAGAGCTGGGTTTCAGCATTCCCAACACTCAAGGTTTGTCCCAGCTTTCTGCCCACCGGCAGCTCTAAATCTTCTTTGATCAACCACGCACACCCAAGTCATGCCAACTCTCCCACCCCCAGCTTCTCCTTCTCCCAAGTGCACTGGAAGCACAAATATTCCCAGCTTCAGATGAAAAACCTACTCACTGAACTCACCTGAGGATATTTATTTTGACCTAATTGTGCTTTCCAGGAGGCAGTGTGATGACATCTCCCTGCACACAGCTCCTGGACTACACCACACATCCTCCAGAGCAGTAGCACTGGCAACAGTGAACAATAACAAATAACAGTGACTTCAGCATTCTGCAGCATCTAAATGCATTTTAGGTGCTCCTATTGCTAGAAAATGCAGTCATTAACTTGATCATTCTTTTGGGGTTTGGAGGAAAAAGGCTAGTAAAGAAAATGTACCATCACCTGCAAGCTGAGCACCCTACATGGATTTGTTCCTCCTCTTCCTACTCATCCCAGCCTGCACTAGAAAAACAGCCTAGGGTAAAATCAGGAGAGCAGGATACCTGGGAGAGAGAAGCAGAGACCAAGAGCTCCTGTCCTCTCCTGAGGATGAAGGAAAGTTTTCTACTATACCTGAGACAGGGCAGGAGGGAAGGACTGGTGTCAGGCCATGTATGGGATGGGAGTACTGAAGGGAAATGGTTGTGAAAGCAGAAAGGTTTGTGTCCTTTAAAAATTGCGGCATTCATTACTTTTGTTCATGTGGTCTCTGAGTGGCATCACTGTGCATTATGCTCTGTAAAGAATGAGGTGCTCTTCACACTGGCTATTGAGATATTCCAGGCTGCCAAGGCCTTCTATGAAGCTATTTTAGTTTTTGTCAGAGGAAACCAATGCCTTTTCAACAAATAGAGAATAATAAAGAGGAAAAGAATCCTCTTTTCTTTCTGCCATTGTTACTAGCAAGGACAAGGCTGCTCCAGGATGGATCCACAGGCACTATACACAGCATCAGGTCATTGCCTTCAAAGCTTAACTAGTTTATGCCAGCCTGGGACTTGGCCCTGTGTATTCAACACCACTTCGGCTCTCTCCACATTCTCCCTTGCTATTAACTCTGCTGAGCTGTGGCACATATCACTGTTTGCTCTGATTTTTCTTGATACTCCCTCTCTCTGACCTCCTTTGGAAGAGCTGGTAACAGCTTGCCTCCTTGAAAATGGATTGTTTCCTTCACATCAGCTGAGAAGCAAGGTAGAGATCCAACTGCTCCCAGCTGATAGCTTTAAAACAGTAACTTTTGGTGGAGACCAAACCAATGTGCTCCAAGCTCTTCTTTGGGGAGAGGTGTGAGGAGTGGGTTGAGGATGGGTCTTTACACCTTCTACTCCAAGCAGGCAGCCTGCTCTGGTGACAAACTGTGGCATTCACATTCTCTGAAC
>NW_005057382.1:0-2505 GCF_000277835.1 Geospiza fortis
CTTGAACTATCCACCTCCTCTCCACTTCCCCTTGAGCCGTCCACCCCTCCTTTGTCCCCCTTCGAGTCATCTGCCTCTGCTCCACCCCCAGCTGAGCCGTCTGCCCTCCCTCTCCCTTCTGAACCGGCTGCACAAATGCAGTCTTTATCATTGTATCCTTCTTTGCCTAGCGATAGTTCTGACAATGAACTGAGGGTTATAAGTACATCTAAAATGACGCAGGGATCTGTTTCTGTTAGACCTCGTAGCAGATCCAGGCCTGCTGTTTCTTGGACTCTGCCTCCCTGCCAGGTGGCTGTGACTCCTCGACACCCTTTGCAATTTTGGGAGCATGTGAGAATGAAAGCAGATGAAGTAGGAGATTGGAATTTGTTAGAGAAAATAGGTCCACCTAGAAGGATGGAGATGGCTGCTGCTGCTTCTGGTGGGCCTGGGGCTTTTCCTGTTTTCAAAGCTGCTCCTAATTTGGGACAACGAGATAGCCATCAGGTTTTTGTTTGGAGGGTTGTACAGGATCTCCAGGTGAAAGTAGATCAGCATGGTGTTAACTGTTCTCAGGTGATGCAATTGATTTGTGTTTTAAATGCTGATGTACTTGCGCCTTATGATATTGTTCACCTTACTACGATTCTGTTTCAGCCAGTGCAGTATGGTGTGTTTCAAGCTACCTGGAAGCAAATGGTTGAAAGAGTAGCATTGGACAATATGCAGTTACCTCAGCACGATCCACGTCACGCTGTGGGAGTTGATGCTTACTGGGCAATCGACCATTCTCTAACACGGATTTGCAGGCAAGATGGGACCCCCTGGTTCTTGCACAGGCCCAGCAACTGGGTATGAGTGCCTTACTAAAAGCAATGGAAATGGCAGCTCCTAAACCAAGGTCTATTACCATCCAGCAAGGGGTGAAGGAACCTTTTCTGCAGTTTGTGGAGAGGGATGCTGGAGCCCTTGAGAAGCAAGTAGAAGATGATAAGTTGAGGGAAATTTTATGCAGACAGTTAGCCCGGGACAATGCAAATGAAGATTGTAGGCGAATTATTGATTCTTTAGCGGGAGATCCCTCGCTGTCTGATCTTGTAGTTGCTTGCTCAAAGGTTGGTTCAGTTGAGTATAATATGGCTGCTCTGGCAACAGTCTTGAAGCCTTCACCCAGATGTTCTGCTTGTGAAGAATTAGGGCATGTGAAGGCATAATGCCCTCAAACTGCTGGACGATTTTTACACTCTAGGGTGATTTGGACCAATAAAGTACCTTGTTATCGTTGTGGTAACTTTGGCCATATTCCTAAATTTTGTAAGTCACGATCTTTTTGAGGTGATTGACAAGTGCAGGGAAGCTGTAAGAACGCAAACGGGCGTGTGGAGACACAAATACCCTGATGACAATCACGAGCCCTGCCAGCACTGCAAAGCTCTCCATTTGTGAACAATACACGGGGACCACAAGAGGCTCCGCAGGGACTGATATACTGACAGCTGTCACAGTAGCTATTTTGACGAGAGGTATATGTAAAGTGCCTCTTGATGCCTATGGTCCTATAGGCTGAGGTTTGAGTGCTTTTCTAATAGGAAGATCTAGTAGCACTATTCACAGTATTAATGTGCATTTAGGTCTTATTGATTCTGATAGTTGCTTGCTCAAAGGTTGGTTCAGTTGAGTATAATATGGCTGCTCTGGCAACAGTCTTGAAGCCTTCACCCAGATGTTCTGCTTGTGAAGAATTAGGGCATGTGAAGGCATAATGCCCTCAAACTGCTGGACGATTTTTACACTCTAGGGTGATTTGGACCAATAAAGTACCTTGTTATCGTTGTGGTAACTTTGGCCATATTCCTAAATTTTGTAAGTCACGATCTTTTTGAGGTGATTGACAAGTGCAGGGAAGCTGTAAGAACGCAAACGGGCGTGTGGAGACACAAATACCCTGATGACAATCACGAGCCCTGCCAGCACTGCAAAGCTCTCCATTTGTGAACAATACACGGGGACCACAAGAGGCTCCGCAGGGACTGATATACTGACAGCTGTCACAGTAGCTATTTTGACGAGAGGTATATGTAAAGTGCCTCTTGATGCCTATGGTCCTATAGGCTGAGGTTTGAGTGCTTTTCTAATAGGAAGATCTAGTAGCACTATTCACAGTATTAATGTGCATTTAGGTCTTATTGATTCTGATTATGTGGGACAAATTCAGGCTATGGTGTCTGTTAGTGAACCTCCTGTTGTTATTCAAAAAGACACTTGTATTGCTCAACTTGTTCGTTTTATGAGTTGTGTTCCAACTGTAGTGGACTGGAGTCGTGGCACTAGAGCTTTTGGATCTACAGGACCACCTCAGGCTTTTTGGACTCAAAAGGTGACAGATGAGCGTCCGGAAATACAATGTTTGGTCACCGCTAAGGGATGTCATCCAGAAACTACAACAATATCAGGTTTACTTTACTTTACAGAGGAGCAGATGTAACTATAATTTCGCAGTTTGTTTGGCCTCCAGCATGGCCC
>NW_005057383.1:0-259 GCF_000277835.1 Geospiza fortis
AAATGGGGAATAAATGGGGGAAAATGGCAAGGAAATGGGGCATAAATCGGGGGGAAATGGGGGGAAAATGGGGAATAAATGGGCAATAAATTAGGGGAAAATGGGAAGTAAAAAAAAAGGGAGAAACGAGGAAAAATGGGAAAAAAGGGGGAGAAACAGGAAAAAAAACAACGGGGAAAATGGACGGGGGGAAATGGGGAATAAACAGGGAAAAAAAGGGAAAACCAGAAAAAAACAGAGAATAAAAGGGGGGAAATAT
>NW_005057383.1:1992-2505 GCF_000277835.1 Geospiza fortis
CGGCAATGCCGCCTGCAGCTCAAACTCTGCATGGGCGGGGCCACACACAGACCACGCCCATCAGGGACACGCCCACAAGGCTCACACGCATCATGGGATACGCCCACTGTGGGACACGCCCACTGTCATGGCCGCCACCTGCCGCTCAAACTGTCTGGGCGGGGTCACAGACAGACCACGCCCACCTGGACACGCCCACCATGGGACATGCATGTATGTGGGAATGGTCTTGGGACAAGCCACGCCCACATGCTTGGACACACCCCCAGAAAATCTATACCAAGGCCACGCCCACAAAAAACAACACCCAGTTAGGCCACACCCATTAAACCACACCTAGTTAGGACACACCCACCTGAAGTCATGCCCAGCTAGGCCACACCCATTGAACCACACCCATTTTTGCCACACCCACAAAGAACCACACCCATTAAACCACACCAAGTTAGGCCACACCTCCAAAGAGCCACACCCAGTTAAGCCACACCCACAAAACCCCACACCCAGCCAAGG
>NW_005057384.1:0-2505 GCF_000277835.1 Geospiza fortis
GTTTCCCATTACTTTTGGTTATGGATACTCATACTAAAGTGAGTTTAAGACACAGTAATTGCAATCTTGATAGTATTTATGAGATCTGAGGGTTAGTGTTTGGCTGCATTTAAGGACTAACTGTGGCAAAAGTATTTACAATGAACATGAAGATAATTTTTTTAAAGATTGAGAATACATTTAAGTGTGCAAATTTATAGACTATTACAATGTTTAGGAGCTTTGTTTTGCCCAGGGACAGCACTAACTATACATTGTCACAATTTCAGGAAACCCTCTGGAAGCATTACAAACTTTAGACAGTAATTTTAGGCATCTCCACTTGTAAATAGCTGTGTTGTTATTTTTGTTGCAAACTTTTTCCTTCATTTTTAGCTGCTTTGTAAGTTTCATTGTTTTCAGTGCAAAGAGGTAGAAATGTATTTTTCTAGAAGAATGAATGTACCTGGGATTTAAGCACTACAAAAAGCATTTAATGAACACGGACTGTCCTCCTATGAAATATATTTCAGTAAAGTTGTCTGAAATGTAGTTCATTTGAGGAAAAAAGTCCTGAACATGCGCATACATTTACATGGAAAAAAAGCCCAAACATGGTGTGAATTGAATTCTGAAATGTCTTTCTACAGGCAATAAGTATTAATTATTTAATGTAAGTTATGTTAGACACTTGGAGTTATGTGATATCTTACGTTAATTTAAAGAACAATGTAACTAAGCATCTGGGAAGGGAGTGGAATTAGAAAATATTGGTGTATGTTTCTGAAATCCAGACTTCTGAGTCTGTATTTGCTGGCATTGAGAATTTGTTGTGGCTATTGACAACCTGGACAAGAACAAGGAACAGACCTTTCTTTGTAAATGGAACTTGGCAATAAAAATGGTGTTACTAAGAAAACTTCTTCTCTTTCATGTGCTGCTGCATGCATTTGATACACAAGGACATCCACGAGCAGTGAAAGGCAAAATTTGCAGAACCTTGCTTTTATTTAGAAGAATGTTGTGCATATGTGACTGTTAGGCATTTTCATCTTTAAGTCAGGGTAATTTGCATTGTGTATGCATGAAAGAGATAGCAGGAGGGGGAGCAGAAACAGGCCTGGAAGGGTAATGGAAAGAAGATGAGACCAAGGGTTAAGAGAGCCTAGGCAACATTTAAAATATCTATGAACCACTTTGAAAGTGCCTGTCGTGTGTGATTTCTTCCCCAAATACATGCTTGCACCCTCTGCCTCCTTCTCTGGTGCATGTTACCAGTTCAGTATGTGGATTAAATCCAACCAAGTTATTAGTTAGGTTCTTGTTAATTAGCCTCTACATCTATAGGAATTCATCACAGTCAATATACATTCCTTGGGAAATGTTATTTCTCAAAATAGTCATTGCTCCAAAAGCTTTCTTTGGAAGAAATTCAATTACATTGTACATCAGATAAGCAAGCTTAGGTATCAGAGATAGGAGACAACACTGTGATTTACTCTAAGATGCAAATATTAAATCATGGTGTATTGTGGAAAATGAGCTAAAATCTGCTCCTGGCAGCTGAACTTCCTAAATTTTGCCAGTAATACTGCTTTAAGGATGCCAGTTTGTGGCCAGGAAGGTCCCTTCCTTCATGTTTGAAACTGCTTTGTGGTTCTGTATCCTGACGCTTCAGAACTCTTGCAACCTTTTGTCATTTTTCCTGTGTCTCTACTAAACCTTTCTAGACTCTAAACCTCTCTAGAGTCAGATTGAGCCTCTTGACTTGAGTTAATAATGATCAGAGAGGGAATGAAAACACAGCCTCCAAACCCCTTCTCATGCTGACTGGATTGAAAATTACCTGGACAGAAATGCACTGCTGCATTAGTCCACTCTTAGTCCCCAGAAACATCTACATGTGGCAACTTGAACAGTCCTATAGTGGGTGAATCCACATCTTTATCAGCAAGATCGTTTCAGCATAGTTATAAAAATAAGTGAAACTCTGTCAATACATATGTCTTTGTCAAAGTAATTCTTGGCTAAATAAAGATACAGCATTTGGAGATTCTCTTTGTTCTTTGACACTTAACCTTTATTTCCATGTCAAGGAGGGAGTTCTTTGTGACTTCATGGATGCAGCTGTTGGGACATCCATGAAGTCACAAAGTTGGGGCAGAAGAAACCGCATTTCTATTCTGCTGTGTTAGAGTTTATGTGAAGACAAAAGCTGTCTTGGTACTTTCTGGTGATCTTGAATATGTGCTGCATACAACTGGCAATAAGAGATGGCTGTTTATATGAGTGTGTTCCCTGAAAATTCAATTGAATTTTAAACCCATACATTTTATCTCTCACATAAGGAGAAATAGAGGGAGTTACAGCACATGGAGTTGCAAATTTCCAGTAGAAAAATTGGAAGAAAGCTTTCAGACAAGTGTTCACACGCAGTTAAGGCATTTGAGCTGATGGGGAGTAAGGCAGTCTGGTTGGGTGGTGCTCAATTGTGTGTCTCTGTAGGGGGATAGAATATAAGAAACT
>NW_005057385.1:0-2504 GCF_000277835.1 Geospiza fortis
AAAAAAATCTCAATCTTCACCGTTGCATGGCTTATTCAGTTGCATTCCTCTAGAACAAACAACATTATTGGAGCTTTCAAATGTGTTAAACCCAGCTATTTAAGGAGTTGGTTTTTTTTTATACTGGGATGGGAATCTGTTTGGTTTTGACTTATTTTTAACAAGTTTCTCATGGATTGTGAAATCCATGAAAATGGATCAACACCCCTCTAGCTGTCACTGACATTAATCTCTACCTTCATTCTTCTTTTCTTAAAGGAACTGTTTCCACTCCTCATGTTATTTTGTACATAACATTATTAAAAGCTAAAGTCAATATACTAATTTCTTTACTAAAAGTTAACATCAAGAAGTTCTTTGCTAAGACCTTCTGGGATTGGTTCATTTTGGCTTGCTGATATCTTTTTCCTTGAAACTTCTTTCACTAGGAGATATGTTTGTGGAGGTTTAAGGAACAATTACCTATGTAAGCATTAGTCTCAATTCATGTGCACCAAACATAATTAATTTCAATTTATACTATTGCTGATAAAAGAATAGTTGCATCTGTATAGGGGCATCTCTGCATGTAGCAAATGGAAATTCACCCTGGTGAAACCAGAGGCAGAACAATATTTGTTTTATCTGCAAATTTCAAACAAAATACCTCTCAGAGTGCAAGATGAAGAAGATCATTCTTGCATTTACCAAGACAGGAAAAGCAGGATAATATCCTTTAAGTATGGTGTGCTTATATTTGTGTAACAAAATTGTCTCTGCAAAATGTACTCATAACAAAGGACCATTTGCTGACAAACTTCCTCTAGCAGAGAGCTGATCTGTCACTTACAAAAAGTTTCCAGCTTTCTGAACTGAACACTGAGGCTGAGTCATATCTAGCTGTATACAATAGGTCTAAGTGTGGACAAACAAAATACTAAGAACCAGCTCTACACTGTTATGTCCTTACCTGAAGTGGGGGACCTAATTGCTGCCAACATAAAAATGAGATACATTTAACGACTGTACCACCATTGCTAGAAGTTTCACAGAGAAATCTTGATGTATTGCCTGTACAAAGAAATGGTGTGTGATGTCCATCTATCTGTGAATAGTTAAACCATGTCTGTTTTGAAAATATGGTTGATACTGATTTGCGAAGTGTTTGCACATCTGTCTTTCCATCTAGACATTGGACTTTTATTCCAGAGGCTTCATAGACTGGGAAGACAGAGAAATTGAAGACTCCCTAATGGCCTCAAAGGAAAAAAATATCACAGGTACCTGAATTCTCTGAGATTGCCTGCACGCTAGTCATTCCAGACAAAAAATATATGCAATATGGGAAAACACCCGGTACAGTCTTGGATGTCACTGAGGTTTTGACGCTTTCAAATATTCCTGCCTTCTGTCAGCATTCCTGTTTATTTACCGCAACTTTGACTTGCATTTTTATCATCCTACAAAACATGACTACAAATGAATATACAGTAAAATTATTATAATTTTTCCCCTAAAATATGCTCACCTTTTCATTTTGTGTTCTTGGTTTTAATCTACTTTTAGCTCTAATCTCTCTGCCCCAGTGATTTGATTCTGGTCCTTGCTGTTTCCTTTTTACTTTTCCTGTTTCTTTTCTCCACTGAGTTATCCTTATGTCAAACTCCTTTGCTGTGCTCTTTGCCTAAAGAAAAACATGTTCTGGATCCTATGTAGTGAGCACAGACTCACACCCCTGCATTGTTTGACAGTAGTGTTGGATTGGTTCTTGCCACTTTCCAGATATAATTTGAGGTGGAACTGAGAGAGAAAGAGCTCAGGGAAAGTGTCAAAGGTACAACAAAATCTTTTCTGTTTGTTTGTTTTCTCTGTTCCCCTTCATAGATACAATAGAAAGAGTCAAAAGGCAGAAATACATTTCCTAAGTTTGAGGTCAGCAATACAATATAAAAGATATGCATGTGGAAGCCAGAATATGCTTACATTTTGAAACTTTTTTGACAAAAACTACCAGTAAAAATGAAGCAGGGAAAAGACAAGCGTCATTACTATCAATTACTAGTTTTCCATGGTGTAAAAATACCAACAATGTCGTGAAGATGGTGAAAAAAGGACTCCAAGTCTAAATGTAAGGCTGAAAGGAACATGCTAATCCCACACACAGGAGTATAGGTTCCTTTCAAACCAGAAGCTAGAGCCAGACAAAGCACAAAGGGAGGGCAAAAGCTCCCTTCCCTGTCAGCGACACTGACCACCAAAAGTTCAAGCCTATGTCCTGTTTAACACTAGTTTGGAAAGAGAAGATGCATGGCTGCTGAATTTTTCTTCTTGAACTATACTTGTGATAGTCTGTGAAGAACAGAAATTCAACCCTTCTCAGCCTTCAAGTCCTACAGTAACCCATGGGTTGTCCTAGCCCCAGAGCAGCCATCCACCCCTCTGCTTTTTGCTGTCCCCTGCAATCTCCCTCGCTGAGATGACTCCTGCCCTTTCTGGCATTTAACCTGCTGAGATGACTTCTACTC
>NW_005057386.1:0-2504 GCF_000277835.1 Geospiza fortis
AAATATGTTCATCAGATTCCTGCAATGTTATCTCTATTTCTATCACAAAAATACTTGCTATCTCCAAACAGAAGCAGGAAGCTTATGGCTCTTTCTTGTAACAGCTTGACTGGTATGGCCCACACCCTTCCTGCTGTGGGGTGGCAGGGGCAGGAGCTCAGTTCCAACTTCCCATGAGTGAGGCAAAAATCCCATGACTGCTGGTCAGCTTTGAGGCAGGAGGAATTGAGTTGAGAGACAACTGGGTGATGGGACCCCTCTAGAAACCCAGGGATGATTCATAGTCAAAAAATGACATCTTCACTGACATCTTCTAACATCTATAGCTTACAACAGAAAAGCTTCACACTATATTTATAATTTTCTTACTTCTTTTGGAAAGCAATGAGTTGTAATTCAGGCTTTTTACAGCTTTAACTAAGTGCTCTTTTGTAAAATTACTGTGCAAACTTAGTGCATGGACTTCAATGATCCATCCCTATGCAGCTTGCTTTTGAGAGCAGCTGTCTGTCCTTAGTCTTTATATTACTCTAATGATGTATTCTGTTTCAGTCAATACACATTGCAAAGACTAAAAACCAAAATCAAACAAAACCAAAAGTGGCACCTGTGCACATTAGTTTAAGTCTCTTGGCATTTTTCATGCTGATCCTTCCTGTCTCACAGCAGGAGAAATATGCAACTACGTAATGTAGCTGCGCTGTTTTGAAAACGAGTGAAAGGACCTGAAAGGACCTTCCATCATATCTGGTGAAAGGACCTTCCATCATATTTGGTGCAGGGGCAGAGCAGGAGAGAAATGCTGTTCTATCCTTTACACAGAGGATTTTGTTCAGATTACCCTATGGCCAAGAAATCACATTCATTTTGAATAAAGGAACAAAACATTTACTCAGACATACTTCTACAGCCTGAAACATGGAAAGTTTTGGTCCTAATATCACTTGTAAAATAAACATCATTAACGAAGATATGAGGCAAGCAAATGGAATGTATTTCTGAATCAGAAAAGATCATGCCAATGAAGGATAAAAGCTGCCTAAATCCAGCTATATCTGATTTCATATATCTTTGCATATGCAAAGAAATGGCATATTTATATACTGATGGCAGAGGGTATTCAATAGCTATATTCAATAAATCTATGTGATAGGTGTGTTCAATAGGAGGGGAGTGATCACTGTGAAGGATAAAAGTAATGAGTGGAGAAAAGCACTGAGCATCAGGAAATACAGCACAGGCCTATTTCTTGTGATGTGTCTGCATAAGCAGAGTGCAGCACTGTGTAGGGTTCAAAGTAAATTGGCTCATTTCTTTTGCCCCATGGTGTTAATTAGGCTGTGCCACAATGGTTATTATAATTCTTAATGTGGACACATTAAGCAGAAATTAAGGAAGGCCATTTGGCCATTTCCTCATCCCTTTGGCATCTCTAGAGTAGGTAGTATTTCAGGAGTGACTACAGTTGCTTTGTTACCCAAAGATTTCAATGCAGAAGAAAAATAGGCTCAAGAAGACTGGGTGTTTTGAAACTACATAAAGAATCAGATTCTAGTCCAGAGACTTTATTTCCGTGATAGTGTAAAAATTTTCAGATCTTTAGAGTATTTTCAGTAAATTAACTATGCCTGTATGAATGAATTGAAAAATAAATTTAAGTTCTCTTGGCACAATAATATCCTGTGCTTCTCTGATTGTTAGGCATGGTTGAGTGATGATTGCCAGATCATTTCAAGAGTGCTTTCATTCCAGAAAGTGCAAAGTTATTTTACTTTGGTCCAGGAGTGAGAAAGAATCTCCCATCAAATTCCTGGAAAATGCATGTGCACCCAGAAAAACAAGCCCTGCTTACATATTAAGGCCTTATTATTTAGTCCGAGAGTGCTATAAGAAAGATCTCTTCAAGGAGGCCTGAGTGGGGTGCCAGGGTGCTCTGCCAACAGTGTAGCTGATGTGTGCTCTTGGCTCACAGAGTCATTCATACACTGAACTTTTTTGGGCACTGTTTACATGTGTTTATTCACCCTTATGCAAGGAGGATGTGCACATCTATAAAGCCTTTAAATGTCTTGGGTTTTTTCCCAAACTTTCTGCCAAGTTACATAAATTTTACAGCTTCACTAGCTTGGAAAAAAAAGCTACCTCTCCTCATCACCATTAAATGGAATGGTTTCATCATCATTTTCATAAGACCCTCCCTTAAGCCAGCATCACACAGTCAAGGATTTATTGTTTGAAAACTCAGAGGGGGGTGAATGACCTTGATATAGTGGGTATTTCTTAGTCTTACCAGGCAAATGAGGTTTTTAAAGCCTGCAAAATTCCACCCATGAGACTGGCAAATGAAAAGCATTATACTATGCAAAAGAAAGGGCAGAGCAATAGGATGGGATGAAGGAGATGGTAATTTTTTCCCCCTCTAATTTCTAATGGATGGAGTGCTGTTATTACCTCAAAGAATTTGCAGTGATGACTTGCTGTGTTCGTGACATTTGCCTCCAACT
>NW_005057387.1:0-2503 GCF_000277835.1 Geospiza fortis
TCCAAAGGCTACCAGGGTCTGTGGATGTCTCTACAATTATTTCAGTGAGATTTGAGACAGGTTTGTGGATACAGTTCAGAAGCAAGCAGAGAAGTCTATGGTGACCACCATAGACAGCTTTTTTAATCTAACAGAAATTCATTTTATGCAATAGACTTGCAGACCTTGAAGGATTATCTCTGGTAAGAGAAAAGTTTGATCAATAGTGACGAATTATCTTGATCGATAGTGATACACTGTAAATCTCCTTGCAAAGGTTTTCACCACTGTGTGAAGGGGACTTCCCTTGAAATAATTTTACTGCAGTAGGGGAAAGGGAGATTTTTATTTAGCTGCCAGCTTTGCTTCCTGTTCCCTCTGGGCCCCTGCCCTTCAATTACAACACTTGTCAGCTTTTAAAATGTGCACTGCTTCTTTTGCATGCTTTGGATATTTAAAAGGGTAAAAAATGCCTGGAGTAGAAGAGACTTTGGAGGAAGGTCAAAAAGTTCTGCTTTCTCATTCAGCCAATGAGAACCCGCTTCCAATCCAGCAACCTCTGGAGTATCATTGAAGAATCATTCCAAAATGGTTTTGGTTAAAAGTAAGACTTGTCAGGAGGGAAACACCCAATATTTCTTTCACCTATCATTAGAACCTGTTCCTTGCAAGTCAATGACATGTACTGAAGGTCCCTTTTCTCTTCACTAGTTCAGTAAAAGAATTCCTCTCAATCTTCCTGTCATCTCTTATTTCTGGTTCTGGTACAAGAAACCAAAGTTGCCCATAGATGGGCAAATGCAATATGTATTGCAATTTCAGATCTATTTCCAAACATTTAAGAGTTTAACTTCAAGTGGTGAACTGAACTAAATTCAGAAGGAAAGTTGGCACCCTGTCCATTGCTTTCTTTGACATATCCAGGTAATAGTGGAATCTCCTATCAGTGGATGATCTCTAGACCATTTGTGCAGGAGAAATTCCCACTTTTTTAGTTTAAATTGAGAACAAGACATACTTTCAATTTAATCTCACATCTCTTGGTTTCTGCTTCTGCTGAGCCTTATCTGGTTTGGTCTGATTAGGCAACAGTAAGACACCTTACTTAAGTACTTAACTTTAACAACCTTAACTTTGAAAAGTACAAATATAAATGCCATTCCTGGAAGCAACATCAAGCAGACTATCAAAGTATGTTGATTTTTAAAGTCCAGTTTGTGATTAAATAGGTGAGGTGACTGCTCACTTGTTAATACTCAATGTTATTTTAATGAATTTATATTGGTACACTCTTAGCAGTGTCAATAGCAACTTCCTAACATTAGCTGTAAGGTTGTTTTTATAAAGTTAGTCAGAACAGGTTTAAAAAGAGAAACAGACGAAGTACTTGCATCTAAAATTTGGCCAACTCTCTTTTGCACCTGCAACTACAAAAGTGAAAAGTTGCACCCTTTCCCTGTTGGATATCTGGAGCTGTGTAAAATACCCAGGAAACATGGATTACTACAGCTGGCAAGCCCTACACAACAAAACTATGGAAATTTACTGCAGGGAAAGTCTCTTTTGGCCCATGGACTACAGAGTGAATTGGTCAGAGAGTGTGTTCTTATCTTCCCAGTTTTAAGATAAGCTTTATTCTAACAACTTCTACCCCACTTGAGGACAAAATAAATCTCTAAAAGACCTGACAAATTATTTAGCTGAATAATTGGTCAAAAATGAGAAATTTTCCAAGGTGCCTTTTAAAATACTTAGCTGAAAATGCAAAATCAGCTGAAATATGTTTAGCAATTACCTTCAAGCTGGCAGTGCCTTCTGATGTAGGAATCATTCTCTGGCTTCCTGGAACCCTGCCAAAGTGTGCCATTCACATTTTTCCTGTCTAAAGTAAAAGCACAGAGAGCAGTCACCTGAATTTATAGCAAATCTGTGAAATAACAGGAAATTCTATAAAAATAGCATCAGAATGCAAATCAAAACAAGCTTGCAGAACACTGGAGCATCTGCTCAGACATGGAAATGAACTGATGATTTTGCAATATAGGAAGATGGATGGATGGATGATATTTATTTCAAGTCTTATCATTTTTTGCTGTGGTCTAATACCTCATTTAACACTGTTAACATATGATCAGAATGATTGTTATCTTAACCCTGGATCTAAGACCTAGGATGCCATAGAATATCTGTGCCTTTGTTTTGCTTCCAGGAATTGTATAATTATTGTATTATATATTGTGCATTGTATTGATTGCATAATTATTGTTGTTATTATTTAAGTCTATCATTACCGAGCTAGAGTGTTTGCAAGGAAGAGCATCCAAGATGCCCACAGGGATGCCCTGTGGACTCCAAGGCTTGGACTGTCTCAGCCTGGCTGGCTGAACTAGGCTGGCTCTGAGAAGGACATGGCCATTCTCCTGCTCCTTCAGTGAACTTCAGAGAGCTCGTGCTTCACAACATGCAGACAGCTGTTGGGGGTTTGTGCTTTCTGGGTTTGTTTGGTTTTGTTTTGTTGAGTTTT
>NW_005057388.1:0-2503 GCF_000277835.1 Geospiza fortis
AAAAAAAAAAAACAAACTAATGAATAAAATTGATTCTTCTGCTGGGGAGGCTTTCTCTACTTTGTAGCCAAGATTTTTCTACCCCCTATCAAGACAAATCAATCAATTTGATTTATCTGTAAAGAGGAGAGTACAAGTGACCTGCAGGCCTTTGCATCCTCAGGGAGAGAATGGAAAAAATCTAAACAATAATTAATTCCTACTGATAGTTTTAATTGTTTCTAACCTGCAACAGTAGTGAGAAAAGGGTGGCTCTTAGTTCTCTGCTACTTGCCCAGCTGGGGGCTTGTGGGGGTGCATATCACTGATGCAAGAGGCTTTTAATAATCCAAATTAGAAAGGGAATATATTCACCTATAGAAATCCCTCTAAAAGAAGTTTGTTAGTATCAAATGTATATACAATACTATATGTACTTATGGTGCCTGTGGAAATACACTGATTTTATCCTAAAGTTAATATTAGATTTCATCATAGGATTTTTAGGGCATCTCTAAAGAAGAAGATAAATTGTATCTCTGCATTCACTGTGTGCACAGAGTTGCCATCTCCATGAGTTATGTTTTCCTCTTCAATAAAATTGAGACAATTAGTGGGAGAAGTGAGATTGCTCCAGCACCTGTGTGACTGGAGCCTCTCTGGAAGCCTCTCCTTTCACAGGACTGATTGATCCCAGACCTAATAGCAGTTCTCAGTTATTTTCCAAGAGTGTCATGTAATTAAAGCAAGGTTTGGCTGCTATGGCTGCTGAAGTGATTGTTTTTTGTCCTTTCTGATATCAGTATGAAGCTTGCTCATTTTCAGCTAAAACTCTGACAATGTTTTGCTGTAGCAGCTGTACTGAAGAAAGGGAAGTATGTGCATTTATGTAAAAATGGTGATCATGGGTCAGATGATTAAGGATTTTTGTTGAATGAGGAAACTTTGAGGTAAATGAGGCTTTACGTTATTTTGAACAAATGTGAAGTGTGAATCACAAAGTGTCTTAGGAGCAATTCATGGAACAGGAAAGAAACCAAAGTTCTTTTCTATCTTGTAGTTTTTCTGACATTTTTTTAGAGATGTGGCAAACCTCTTTTCAGTCTTTTCAGTTCAATCAGTCTGAAAAGTTGGGACCAACCCACACAAAGGTTAGGACAGGGACAGGTTATCTGTAAGGTCAGTCAGATCCTGCTTCCTACAGCTTGGCTTAAAGCCATTGTGATTGCCAGTCAGGTTATTTGAACCTGATTTTGTGCTTGCTTGGGTGACAGTGCCATCTGTTATGTCAAAAGGCATAGTGGTGAAACATTTCCAGCTGAAGCACACAGCTTGAGCTCTATTTTCAAAAGCTGATCTAAGAGATTTTATTTTTCTTTTCCCTTTCTCCAAAATGCTTAACTCTCCTAATGATCAAACTCTTGGTGTGGTTCACCCAGTTCTAAGGAGCCTCTAGTTTCTGCCACTGAGGTAATTTCTCTTTCAGAACTAAAAGTAATCCTTTGGAGGAATTAATGGAAACTTCTAACTGCAGATCTGTGAAATTTAGTCCAGCTTTTTTAGACTTTTCTCTGCAACCTTTCTGCAATATCAGTTAATATTGATAGAAGTTGAAGGTGCAGAAATCTTCAGCCATCACAACATGTCTAGGGAAAAGTCAGGTGTTTCCTGTCTCTGTTAAAAAAATAATTAAAATTAGGTCCTCATTAAAATAAAAATTAGAATTTTAATGTACTTTATAGTGGCTCTGCTTCTGTTATGCTGAGTGCTAAGATCACTGTATTTCAAATTTGTGGAAGAAGTGCTAATGTTATATCTGCTATATGTGCTATAAAATGTACTTTTTCCCATTAAAAGAAATATCACAGGCTGGCATGTGATAGGCAATATCAGAATACAATCTGCAGTGAGTAAAACTCAATTCTCTGTATCACTGGAAGGATTCAGATATTTCAGCATTCTGAAGCTGAATTTTAAGCTGTGAGAACTCATTTTCTCCCTTGGACTGCCACTGTTCCCTGCAGGTGTTGTTGATGTGGGTGCTTAGTTAAGCTGGATGTAGTATTTTGTTTCAAAGCCAGTTTAACTTAAATAATTATAGTCTGTGCTGCTACCTCACATCAATACTGGGGCAATCTGTGCTAAGAAATACTATGCACAGTTATAAACTAGACACCAAGAGATAATGGCTTATTAAAACCTTCCAAATGGCCTTATTTCATGGGAAATCTGCGTGGTGGTACCACACACCATATTAAATTGATTAGTATGATGCTTTAAAAGGCAAAATTACAGTGGAAGTATTACATGTAGCACCATATAAAGTGCTGCACCTAGAATACAGTGAGGTTAAAGTCCTTGCAAGATGACAAAAAGCCAGTGGTGAAAGTCACACCAGTGGTGAAAGTCACGCCACTGATGTGCTGTTGCTTCTGCAGGAAATTCACACTTTTATTTTGTAGCCAGAGTGCCACAGAAGTGGCACCTTTCTGTCATTTGGTGTGGCATTCACATTCTCTGAACA
>NW_005057389.1:0-2502 GCF_000277835.1 Geospiza fortis
GCTCCGTGCCTGCTGCTGCTGCTCATTGACTCGGCCTGGGGTCCAGGGTGCGGGAAATCTGAACCCAGTCCCTGTCCTGTTATCAGTGACGGTGCTTCCCTGCTGAAGGTTTCTTGAAAATCGCTGTCTCCAAAAGCAGCGGTGTGGTGTGTGTGTTGAATAACAAACCCCTTCACATTCAGGCTCTTCAGGTTTGGGAACAGAGCCAACATTCTTGAAGAATGATTTAGTGGCCAATAAACATCTGCAAGGTCTGTAAGACTGTCAGAAGCAGTAACATTGAAAGTGAAGATCATATCAGTAGCAATTCCCCTGTCCTGACAAGGTATTCAGTGCAAATATTTGTTCAGTCATCCTCGCTCTCATTGCTGTTATCACAGACGGTTCCATACATTTTGCCAGAGAAGCAATTTCACCTTCTTCCACAAAGCTGTTCACATCCAAGGCCTCTGCAATGTTAAGTACTGGTCTACTACTGTTTCAGGACCTCCCACACGTGCTCCTTCAGAGTGCAGGAACCTCATCTGTCATGGGCAAAGGCTCTGCTATGAAGGGCGCTTACAGATTCCAGTTAGTGAGCATCTGCAGTGTTAAAGTTTAGCTGCTCCTTGAGAATTCAAGCCTAGTGTGGCTGATTTATTCCACTGCACCAATATCCATGACAGCCCAGAGAGGCTTTGAGCTCTTCTTAGTATGATTCTTCTGCAGGGTTACTGGAATTGCACTGCATTAGGACACAAACCATTTTAAACACGAGATGATGTTTAGAGTACAGAAGGAGGTGTTTCTGCTTCTTCAAAAGCTCTTGGCAAATAGGCACATCTTCCTGAATAACTCGGGGCATGATGTTCTGCTCCAAGAGCCTTCTGCCTTTTAGTGCACTGGCTCTCGCTCACTCAGTGAATAGGAAAACTGAAAACACAGCCCTTCTTGATAGGCCCCCCAATTTACTAGAATCTCTGAGGGCCTGTTTAAAAGGTGCTTGGGAATATTTAGGTTTGGGAAGAAATCCTGTAATGGAAATAATACAGTGCAAGTTGTGGTGAGCAAGAGCATGAAGACTGCAATAGCTTCACAAGGGAAAGCAGAGGAAACAAAACTGAGGAGCTGACTCAAAATAATGCTGTCAAACACTGAAATCACTTTTGTCCAACTGGAGATGAGAATAATCCACAGGCAGCTCCTACCCCTGCAGCTCACTCAGCACTTTCTTTCTGCTCATTATTCTGTATATGGTCAGGGAGGTGTGTGACTTCAGCTTTCTGTGTATGTTGCTGATATTCCTTGGGATGCTGAATAAAGGGGTTCCCATCACATTTTGAGCTAGATGAGGAAAGAGATACTTTTCTGACATATATGACCTGGTCTAGTTTGAAAGATGCCTCAAAACCTATTTTACATGCTCACTGGCTGCTCACTGCTGGTTCTGTACCACCAAAGCCACAGCATGAATGTAGCTGAGCCCCTCTGAGGACGGGATGATTTCATGATGTGCTGTTCAGTGCCACTCGATACATCCTATCTGGCCCTTTTCAAAGTTTAATAAGGGTGTTTTCATAAGACATCTGTTGGATTTCACGAATGGATAAGTAAGGCACCAAATAATTACAATTTAAAGTAATTTTAGCTGCATAAGACCTTGAGGATGCTCATGGTTTCATGGTTTTTTATGCATGCAAAGTAACGCTTTTGTTAACCTCATTTGCACCTGTGGGTGCTCAGCCATGCTGAAGTTGAAAGCCTATGGTCTCAAGACAGAGAATGTACTCTCAGACCAGAGAATGTACTCTCAGACCAGGCAATGTAGCACCTGTGAAAAGGTCACTTAGAATGACTTACTGAGCCCCACACAAACCTGTAGCACAAGCAGAGAGACTGTCAGTCCCTAACATGATGTACTCAATGTGTTAAGTCCATCTGACTGTCTCCTCTCTTCTTGTGTCCTCTTCCTGCAACAGCCTTGGAGCTGCTGTGTCATGGCACCAAGGCTGTGCAGGGAAAGGTGTCACTGACTGCTGCAGGTTCAGCCCTGGCAGAGCTCTCATGTGCCTTCAGGAAGTGGTGACTACAGAAAATACCATGTGTGATTGTACTGCTCTATCTCATAGTATGCTAAGTGTCAAGGCAGAATGCTTAGCCATTCCCATTTCTATGCAAACATAATGTAGAAGCAGATACAGGTAGGTATATATTTGGAAATATCTATATCTCCTTGGAGATATAAACAATCTTAAATTTCACATGTAATCCCTGGATTTACAGGATCTGTTGTGCAACAGTTGTCTGGGTTACCGTGAGCCTCTTTTGCAGCTTGCAGTCATTTTTATAGCTGTTTGATTGCTGGAGCCCTGCTGATGCAGTTTTCTTACAAGCTCCTTGAATTTGTAAGCTTATGGTCTCACAGCACAGTAGGTTTGGGACACTACTGAGGTGTCTGGGGTTTAGTATTTGCACACGTGTCAGCGGTAGTTTATGTGGATATTAGGAAAAGGTTCTTCGCCC
>NW_005057390.1:0-2501 GCF_000277835.1 Geospiza fortis
GACTTTCTAACACCTCAAGGTCATCTCGACCACAGAGACCCCATCACATGGGCAGTGTCCATAAATCCACACACTAGCTTCTCCTAACACCCTGCTCAAGTAACCCAGCCTGAGTCTATTCTTTCAGCTGTGCATCCAGCTCCAGTAATAAGTGTTTAATCCCAGCAAAGCCCAACTGCTGCAGGTCTTGCTTCTGAGGTACCTGACCACAAACTCTGGATGTTTCAATGGGTGTCAGCCCCTGTGAATGGAAGCTTCTGACACCATGATGCTGCAGCATGCATTTCTAGGTAAAACTCACCTTGGGAAATGTTTACATTGCTGAGCAAACTAAATCCAAGTTTTCCAAATGCCACATCTTATCAGGACCATTTTCTTTATTAGTTTTATTGCAAATTGGCTTGAGTCTATTGACTCCTAGAGCATGAAGCCACATCCAGATAAGTCTTAGAAGCTGAGAATTAAAGGAGATGCAGCTGTTTCTCTTTGGAGCATTCATGAGGTAATAATAGTAACAATAAGGGGAAGGAAAATAGAGCAGTTTCATTGTGATATTTTTTAGAAAGTAAGGATTCCATTGAATATAAAATGGTCATTGATTTTAGGCACTTGGATGGACTAATGTTTGGTTTTAATAGAGTCATTTTCTGAGAAGTGCAGAAAAAGCTGTGTCAAGAGGGAACAACCCTCACTTTGTATAGAGAGGTGCTGCTGAGTAGAAGTGCTGAAGTCCTTTATTTAAATAGGAATAATTCTATTGCACAGGAAACTTGGATTTGAAAGCAGTTCCTCTGATATGTTCCTCTTCAGGAGTAATTTTCTGCTGCATTCACCAAAGCTCAAAGGCTGATCTCATATCACATTGGATCATCTGCATTATGGCTATAATTAAAAAAAGGGAGAGGAAACAAATAAGAAAGGATGTAAAACTCCCAAATGCCAGCTCTAAAAGGAAGTCCTTTTCATCAAGATGGAAGGTGGAATGCCTTTTAGTGTGAACATCTGATGCAGATGAAGGTAAAAAGCAAGTAATAGAATAATTATGCTGCACTTGGCTTCCACCAACTGGCTTCTCACCACATGATGTCCCCTCACTGCTTTGCACCTTCTGCTTTTCATGGGGTTTCCATCATACTCGAGGAGCTCTCATCAAAACCCTTCCTGTGGACAGCATTCACTGGGAAAGACTGGAAGACTTCTCTGGCCAAATAATAGTAAGCAGAGCGTTGCTTCTGCTGCTGAGGTGGAAACTTGTGTGCAGTCAGCCTGCTTCATTTGTCTGCTTCCTGACCATAAAATATTGGACAGAGCAGATGAGACATTGCCTTCATGGAAGTCAGATCCTCTCTAGGAAGGCTTACACCACTTTACCTTCCATGCAAAACAAATCTGTAATTAAATGATGCTTTAAATGCTCAGACTGTTGTGGTTTCCTTCTTTAGTTATGAAAACGAAGTTCATTTGGTTGAGTCCACGGGAACTGACTCATAAAGGCTTCCATAACCTTGCAAGGAACTTTTCTGTATGGTCAAGAACAGCATGCCCCTTAATTTGGATCCATGGATCTCCCAAGGAAGGCCAGCAGAATCAGGTGGGTGAGGATAAAAGCCTCTGTGCACAAATTAAGAAAGGATTGGCTAATGCTCCCTCTTAAGTAGCAAAAGGACATTTCCCCCCTGAAGTTTCTCTAAACAGTAAAGGATTCACATTAATGTGCATGTGTAGTGGTGAGGAAAGGTGTTTGATTACTGTAGAACAGATCACTTAAATAATCTCCTCATCCTTCAGGTAGCGTGCTCAATCTGTGGGGGCAAGATGAATCAGTTCCTTGTACCCACTGCAGTCCTGCAGTGGTGCAAGACCACAGTGTGCTCCCCAGGCACATGGTGCTGTAGAAGCCTACATCATCTCTAGAGTCAAAGGAAGAAAAGGGGAACAAGATGGTTTGAAAAAACAACCACCCTCAGACAGAAATAAAGGCACGGAAGCCAGCGGGAGGCATGGGGTTCCCATGGTGCATATATGCTTAGAAGACAAGCTCAGGTGAAAGCCAGAGCAAGAAGGAGCTGCAGGCAGGATTGGGAATGCACAGCACCCTGCTGTGTGCCGCAGCTTGATGGAGGAGGGTCACACTAGGCACCTCTGTGGGCAGCAGGGCTGGGAAGGCTTCAGAAGAAGCAATTCTGCCTACAAGTTCAATGTTGTTACCCTCTGGCAAAGCCTCAGTCACTCTCCTTTTGCTTATACAAGAACCCTGGAGCTGAATGCAAAAGGCCTGCACTAAGTGTGGTAAAAGCATGTTTCTGTTCTACCTGCACACAGAAAAGGATGCTCAGGAAGAAACTGTTGCCACTGTTCAGGCAATCCATACTGTGCTACATCTGGCAAATAGAGTGGCTGTGAGTAAGAAAGTGCCAAGCTGGCTGACAATTGGATTTAATTTGGTTTCATTTGCTTTATAGGCTCTCTGTATAGAGTCACAGAATGGTTTGGGCTGGGAG
>NW_005057391.1:0-2501 GCF_000277835.1 Geospiza fortis
TGATGTCTCTTGTATAGGATTTTTGGATATTCACTGACACCATGCAGACATATCAGACTTTGGATGGGCAAAGCCTTCCTCTGCCCAGCACCAGAGAAATCCCTCTATGAAAAATTAAATTCAAGTTATATTAGAGAGGCACTACATGTGTACTAGAACAAGGAATTTAAATGGTCTCTGCTGTCTCACTTCTGCCCTTTGGCAGATCAACAACAATAGAACTAACTCCTTACAATAACAAGTAGATGGAGTTTTAGATCTTCATTTCCCCCATTCTCCATGTAATATTATGATAAATGAAGCCAAAGTGACAATAATGGAGATGGAGGAGAAAAACTGACATGCCATGGTTAACAACAGCACAGCTTGTCCCCTACTGCTTCATCCACAAGATTCAGAAGTGAAATGCAGCAACCACTTTTCTAACATAGCTGAGTCTATTCCATCATTTTTCCTCTATGTTTAGATGTCTCAAAAGCCCTGCTGATCAGGTCCTGCTGAGAAAGGCTTGTCTTACACAAAAACATGCACCTAGAAGGCAGCTTTCAGGTCACCAAAAGATTTTAGATAGCATTTAGGCACAGGAATCTACAGGATGCTGTGGTAAGGGCTTGTTGTCCAAGTATATATTTCAGGAGTTCTGCACAAGACAGTAATTGGTTCTGCATCATTCAATATTTTCATTGCTGGTCTGGAGTCATACAGGAAAAATTGCTGATACATAGTACTGATGCTGCACAGCACTGGGGAAGTGATCTTTGATGATGGATAAAGGAAGACTCATATGCAGTCATGTGAATCATTTATCAAGATATAGCCCTGAAACCAAACATTTTTGGCAGAGAAAAAAATTGAGATCCTGTATGCAACTGTTTCATGTTTGCTTTTCATTTTTATGTAGCTAATTTTGCATTGAAAAAATGGCTTCTTTCAATAGAAATTGCTCATTAACTTTGTCCAGTTTCTCCAAATATTTGTAAACATTTGAGGGAATGGTGTTATTACCATTCTTTTTCATCCAGTAGCTCATCCACTAGCACTTGTTCATTGCTTGAGAGACCAGGGATCAAACCTTTCTGCCTGAAGGGATCTGAACTCACATCTGCCACGCACAAATAAAGTACTAGCAGTCTGTTAGTGCTGCTATGCTTGGTGTAAACTATTTAAAATTCAGTGAACCATCATGTGAAGGAGTGAATTATTTCACTACCTAGCTTGATCTGCTGAGCACTCTCATAGGATGTTGGAGATTTTCATTCCAGCCCCTGCTCCAGTGAGTCTTTCAATATTAATATGAAACAACATATGACCAACAAGACAGAGGAAGGACATGTCAGAGTAGAATGATGCTATTTATACTAGCATGGTATGTATTTAGGGAAGCTTCCTAGATATACTGGTTCAAATCTGCTCAAGTATAACTGAGAAATGAACATGAGCATTGGTCTTGCTGAGGATTTTGCTAGCCCTTAGAAATTGGATAGAAGAAATCAATGGCTAAAATATCATTAATTCTAGCTCCTCATTTTATTACTTGTCATTTAAGTGCCTGAAAATCAAATATTCTGTTATGTCCAATGTAATGCTTCAGTAAACATATGACTATTTCTCACTTGTTTTCTAATTTGGCATAGACAAAACAAACCAAAAAAAGAAAATTTGTTTGAACTAAATGAATTTTCATTGATTACTTTATTCAGCTGGTGAAGAGAAAATAAATGTTCAGTGATCTTTAATTGGATTCATTTTAGGGTGTAAGATCCTTAGCACTGGATTCAATTGTCACCTAAAAACTTTATCAAGCCTTTAATGTGCACTTACTGAAGTCTGAATAATTGCTTTGGTGGTGACTGAAAACTTATTAGGTGATTTTAATTACTGAGAGGACAATCAATCTATGTTGCCTGAAGCTATAACTGTGCAAATTTCTATTTAGTGCCTATTTACCTAATTTTCTTTTTGGGTAAAGGAAAATTGACTAGCTTGATATTTTCCTCTACTGGTAAAAATACCTATATTTCATTTTGGGGTTTACTTTGGTTTGCCTTACATAAGCAAGAAGAGTACCTAAATGCAGTGCATTACCCAATATCAGTTTAAGGAATAACATTTGGCAATAGCTCTATATTTGCTTGTTCAAAGCTTTGTTTTGAGCAAGCAGGTTCACTGGCTGGATGGCTTCTTGCATAGTTGATTTTTGCAACCAGATGATCTAACATCAAAAGGATGTTGCTCACTGTGACCTATCTGGGCAGGGAGAGGTAGAGATAAATGTTTTTTCAGTTGTAGATTCTGAAAAGCTTATCCTCTTTACCAATTAGTCATCTAGAGCTGAGGATGTCAACAGGAAAAGGATGGGAAGGCTTGAAGTCATCATAAATCTCTCTGAAAAAGTGATATGTGCTGTATGGCTGCAAAGCAAATGTAAACTGAAAGTCTGCTTTTTTTTTCAGTTCTACTTCGAGTCACTCTGCTGTAAATGAAATCAGAGCCCAAGAGAA
>NW_005057392.1:0-2501 GCF_000277835.1 Geospiza fortis
TAACACTAAAATCACATAACACTTACTGCAGATCACAGATCACAAAATCTCTTATTACATTTTCAAATAAGAAGTCTTATAATTACCCAAAGACTGCTCATAATGACTTTGGTTTTGGTAAGATTTTTATCTCTAAAGGCATACAGTCTTCCACAGTACTCATCTTCCTATAGGTTAAAGTTCCAACCTTCATTTTCTGGGCACTTTAGTACCTCACTACATGAAGAAATGGTTTTTACGAATGAAGCTGTATCCTTTTGTAAGCACAATCAATTCTATTGCATTTCAGTAGGTCTATCTTTAGTCAACCCAAAACATGAAAGACAAAATAAACAAACCCAAACACAAAATCTCCAAATCCGTCTAAAACAGGAAAATGAAAATCAGTAAAATTGAAGTGAACAAAAAGTTGGTTTGGCTTCTTTTTCAAAAAATTGTTTCTATTTGTTTGAAATCCGTGGTGTATAAGCCATTCTCTTGGTCTGAAGAAAGACCTAGAGCACATTGCATTAACAGTTATGTTTTTTGCTGGTGTTTGCATCCTTTGCTGTGCAACAAAGAGCAATGAAAGGGAGCTGGACTATGAGTTACCCACACACCCCAACAATGGAAAATGGTTCAGAGAAGATGGGTTCCTGAAGTTCAGGGAAAAGTACAGGAAGTAACCATAGCTGTTGGAAAGAAAACTCAACACAAAAGGAATCTGAGCTAGCCAGAGCAGTATGGGGGAATTGTATGTGTGGCTGAGTCCAATACAGAGTACAAAAACAGAGCAACAAACAAAATGAACTTTGAAGAGAGCAAGGGTCTTGAATTTGCTCAACCTACATATTCTTTTCCCTTGACTATGGATGCTCAGCATCATGATAGTTGGCAGATAGAGACCAGTAACAGTAATCATCTTAGTGTTCTGATTCAGCTGTGTATTGCAATCGCTACATAATGCTTGTGTTGTGATTTCAGTACATGGATGTTTTCTGCTGTGAGAAGAATTAAAAAGAATAGAGCACCGGGCCATGACATGGAAAAGATCTGGTTTTAATAACTATTTCTTATCTGGTTATCTTTTACATCATTGTCCTTGTCACTGAAACCCCAGGGAGACACAGCAGTCCAAGTTTACATGATTTCTATGAAATCATCATTTCAATTCTAAAACAAGAATTCAGAATCATGTGCCAACATTTCTTTACTGTAGAAGTTCTAATCTTACAGATCAGCTATCTTTCATATTTATGCTGGGTTACTGTTAGATAAGCTAACCTTGCAGGACCACATTCAGTATATTGAAATTCTTGAAGAATAAATTGGTCACTGAACATTTCTTAGTTTTTGGCAAAGGTCTGAGTTTTTAAAGGTCAGGAAGGTTAACATTTGTAGTGACCTTTGTAAACACAGTACTACAGATGAAACATTCTGCACTGCTGCCAAACATATAAAACCACTGCAGCTCTAGCTCATATTCCAATAATCGTAAAAGAAGCCTCTTAATTACCATAAAACGATATGTTTGACAATATTAAAATATCGTTTGTTTCTTTCAGATTAATAAAATCTATCTGGTCTTGTGGTTCAATGTACATTGGAGCTATCAGTTATCTGCTTTCCCTTGCAGTTCGTGAGACATTCACTTTCTCTTCTTTTCTGAAATCTAGAAACTTTTGTGAGGTGCTTCGAAATCTTTACAGCAAAAATGAAAACATCCCTAAATTTGAAGTACCTCTATAGTCAAGTAAGCTTTAGCATGGCATATTTAGATCGTTCATTCGGTCTTGAAAGCTTAATTTTTGCATAAAATAAAGAAGGCACTCAGCATCCTGGAGGCTTGTCTGAATATCCAATTACATCAACAAGCTGTAAAATCTGTTCTCTTTTTAAATTGTTCATTGGTTGATTTCTAAATGTATACAATTTATTTTTAGTTTTTTTATTTAAGGACAATGTTGGTACTCCTACCAACACTTTTTTAGCTGCCAATGTAAAATCCTACTGAGAGGAAAATTAAATCTATCAGATCCATTGCAGAATATGTATGTCTTGAAAACAGGTGAGGAAACTACTTCATCAATTTATAGAAGTCCAGAAAGTGGTATAAAAATTAACCAGAAGAGTTCAGAACTCTAAAATCCAAACTATCTTATGTGAATCAGTCATTAATAACTACCAGCTTTTGAAAAATACAGCTCCCATTAATATCTAAGTGTGAATTTCAACTTTGAATTAAAATTCAGGTACATATTGCTATGTTTATATTAAATTCATAGAGATGTCAGAACAAGCAGACAATTATGATCAGATGAAGTTTTTCAGTACTGAATAATAGAAGTAGTTCCCAACATGAGAGAGAGCTTTCACCTCTCTTGCTCATGACTTGCCATTGGCTTACGCCTGATATTATCACATCAGTCTGCAGTGGAACCAAACATAAGGTGACACAATGCAGTGGAAGAATCATGTTGAACAGGAATAGAATAAAGTTGGGGGTTTTTTTCTTAAAGAAA
>NW_005057393.1:0-2500 GCF_000277835.1 Geospiza fortis
ATTCAAGCATCCAGCAATCTGTACATCGAGTGGAACCGTTAAGTTTATATAACTAGGTCCTTATTTAAAGATCCTTTGAAATTTAAGCAACTTTCTAGGATTCCAGGTATGGCCCTGAAGGGATAGATGGCAGCCTCTGTCCCTCTGGTGTCTGTGTGGCTGGTGGCAGCTCCTGGCAAGTCCCTGTTCTGTGTTTAGCTGTGTTTGCATGTTCCACACGTGCACACCTGACTGGCAATCTAAGAAATTACATTTTGTGCCTTTTTATTAGTCCTGCCTTGCCTCTCAAAGAGCTGGAATGTTCACCTGAGGGGAAATTTGTTTTCTTTTCCTCTCTAAATGCTAACGCTTCCCTTCAGTAAGCCCTGCTCTGTACTCAGAGGTAAGCATATGAGTCTCCCATTGTTGGTGGGATGGAAGGACAGTGTTCAGTTCCTTTGGTGCAGTGCATTTCTGTTGACATTAGCAAGATCCCAGATATCAGCTGCCTCTTAATTCTGGCTCAGGGATGTGGAAGAGCCCTTGAATCTGCTCTGAATCAGAGTTCTCAGGGCTCCATATGAGCCACAGCTGAAAATGCAGAATTACAGCCTTAGGGAAATCGTGTGGTGATTATGTGCAGCCCTGGGATTTAGGAGATCCAGGTTCTATTCCTCCCCTTCTCCAACTTCTGGTGTCACCTTGGAGATTCATCTGACATCTCAGTTTATGTCTCCGTCTTGCAAAGTGTTGGGAAACTGCTGCTATAATGTGGACTTGGTGATCCCTAAGATGGGATGCACCTTACATGAATCAAATGCTGTGAAGACAGATACATACTCAAACAATACTCAATAAATAACAGAAGGGGAATAAAAGGGACTTACAACCCTTGTAATAAAGACAGAAGATTAGTAGTAACAAAAAATAACAGCTGTAATATTTATTTCTTCTGTATCCCCCTCCTCCATAACAGAGTGTTATCTATCAGAGTTTCAAAAAGATAATTTTCATAGTTCTTTCCATACTTTTTTGGAATTTATTAAGGCACAGCAATATTTCTGTGTAGGACTTAATGATCTGAAGTGTGGTATCCCATTTTCATGGCTGAGACTGGACATATATGTCCTTTAGAAAAAAACCAAAATGGACCTAAGTAGTGAACATGTCTGCTAGATGGCTCAAGGAAGAGTTGCTGGCACAGATTTCTTCTGCAAAGCCTATTTTTTGTTGGAAGCTGTTTAATTGCTGTTTTGAGGTGGATTTATTTGCTGTGTGTTGTCCTTTTGCTATAGGATTCCCAGGACCTTACACGAGGATTCAGTGAAATGCAGAGGGATGTTTGTGAAGGAGCTGAGAATGGATCAAAGTAGTCCCTATTAAACCCCTTGAAAACTTCCCATTCCTCTGTATAGATTCTCCTGGGCAATTCAAAGGATGAGTGTGTGTAGGGGTAAGAGGGGAAATGCATTTCTTTTCCCTGCCTTTACTGTGGGAGAAGGGTGCTGTTCATGTGCTAAAGAAACCCTTGGCTTGTAATCCAAGATGTGAGCTGTAATAGATTGTTGTAGGCAATTTATCTTAGTAGGCCTGAGGAGGTCTGACAGCAGCTGGGACTTGGGCTTGCTGAATGCAAAGGTTGTGACTGTAAAAGTTCATTACCCTCTCTATCTTTACATGTGGGTAGCCTAACTTCTGAGATTAGACTATGCATCTCTGTCAACAGTGCAAGTTAGGTATGGGAGTGGAGGAGAAGATTCCGCTGCTTTTTTGTTTCTGATGTCTGTCCAGATCAATTCCTTGCATCATGTTGGTAATTTCCCCTGGGTGGTTTATCTATTACCAGATAACACAGGGCTATTAAATACGTGTGCACAGCAGGCACTCCTTATCTGCTTGAGTCTTGTTACCCTCTGCTGCAGACATTCTCTGTACACATGTGCATTACAAATGACATGCCTCTGTCTGGTTATAAATATTTTCTATTTGGAATTATCTGCTTCTGCTACAGAGATGAGAGGTGATCACTTAAGCGTGACAGATAAGGGACCAGAGGTAAGAAAAATAAAAATGATGAAGCACGGAGCTGCATACGTAATAAGTGATGTAATCCACATATCCTATTAGATAAAGTGCAACAAAACAGGTTCTCTTATATGCCTAGCTGCTGCCATGAATTCAAGTTATTACATGAATTCAGGCTGGTTGCCTACAGAGGGACTTAGGGGTAAGAAAGGAGGGGTTTTGCAGCAAACCTGTTAAAACAGGTTTTCTTTATTTGCCAGAAAGTAAGTTAGCTATGTTAATACATGTTAAGGTTGGAAAAGCAGCTCTTCCTGTTCCTAAGACTCAGAGCCAAAAATAATTGGGTAAAGAAGATAGAAATTCTCGGTTTATAATTAATTGGCTTGTGTGAATTCTGTCCTTTTTGCCAATTTACTGGTCTTTCATGCAGAAGTAAGATGTACCTGATGAGACAGAGGTTTCCAGTGTGGCAGCAGCCCTTGTGAGGAAACAACTT
>NW_005057394.1:0-2499 GCF_000277835.1 Geospiza fortis
CAGGGATAAATGAGCAGCTATCATTTTGCTAGGTTTATTAGGAGTGACTTTGAAGTGTAACCTAGTAAATACAGCCTACCAAACCAGAATTAAACCAGCTGCATATTACTTGAATTGCTCAAGGAAGAAGTCCTTTTCTGTTCTATCCTCCACTCTGGGTACATGTTTTCACTCAGTTAAGAAAAGTCAGTGGAATTGCATTTAAAAGTGTTGTCACTTCACAGTCTGTCACAGGGCTTTTGCCAGCTCCCTTCAAAAAGGAGTTGGTGCCCAGAACTGTGCCAGCTGGTTGATCTGATCATCCCGACGCTTTACTAGAAAATCTAAATATACAGCAGTACAAGCTGAAATGTGTCTGCTGTCCTGTTTTGCAACTATTCTGCATTTGAATGAAGAACTACTTTCTCATGAAAGCAGTACTGAAGCTCTCTCTGTCTTTCTGTTCTATAGGTTGTCATTTTGTATTTTGAGCCAAGTATATTTCGCTGTGTTCTCCTAAGATGGGTTCGTCTTCTGGGCTTTGCTACTGTTTATGGAACTGTGACACTCAAGCTGCACAGGTATTTCACATATTCATTTCCATCTCTGTGGGAGTATGTGCAATCTGTGTGGGTACTTAGATGGAAGAGCTGCAAATATTATCATAAACAAGTGCCATTTCTGATTTTAAACCCACCGTGTATTTCTCCTCAATTTTCCTGCTCAAATTATATGCTACTAATCTGAATTGAGAGCTATGAATGCTGACAGGATTTGATGAAAAATATATATACATTAACTGTTAAATTGTACAAGAACCCCTTTTGACAGGAGGTGAATGTGTTTTCCTTGAATATAAAAAATACAGAAGTATTCATAGAGTGTTCAAAAGTTTCCCTGTGAAGTGTTCATAGAGAGATGCTTTTGGAGTGTTCAGGCACAGCAATGGTGGGTAAAGCAATAGACTATGGTGTGTGTACTTACTGTGTTTTCTTATGGCTCTTATGTCAAGGACTGTTTTCTTCAGGCAATCATAGCAGACAAGCTACACACTCACAAACATCTGTACCTGTCAGCAAAAAGATGAGGCAGATTCTGGGTTTCGTGGGGTTGGCAGTGCATTCACATGTGACTCAGAGATTTAAGATTTAGAGGCCCAACTTAAATTCCCACTTCTACAGTCCCCTTAAAAATTGAAGCCTTTTCTGTGTATGCTGGATAAAATCCTCTTTAAACTTTAATGAAAAAAATTACTGATACATTCTGTAAGTATCTTTATTCAAGCAAAGAGATAAGCAGTGTATTGATACTTGAGCATATTGGATGAAGTACAGTCACTTATCTTTTTATCTTCATTTCATTACTGTGTTGGCATGTTAGATGGAGGAGGTTTGATATTATGGTCGTAAACTGAATGAGAACTGAAAATATCTTGTGTTTCTTGATGCATTATTGACTTGTCACATATTATATGGAAACCCCTGTTTTCCCATTAAAACAGAGCTCCTTCTTGCAGCTCCCTTTAATTTGTGTCCCTGGTTACAAGTGTACACTTAGGCTAGTAAACTGTAATTGGAAAATGCTGTGTCTGGCCACATCTTTGCATTGAAAATGACCAAGAAAATCCCACACCCCCATAGTATTTTCTGGATGAACAATTTCTGATGCAAAAAGAAAAACAAGCAGAGCAGTAGAGAAGAGAGGGAGCTGGTGACTTTGCTTGGATGTTTTGTTATCTATAGCTCAGACAGATAAAAAGCCTGAGACTGTGGGTGGCTCATGTTGTCATTGCAGTTCTGCTATCCTAACAGGTTCTTTATATGATGTGAGGAAGCAGCTATCCTGACAGGACAGTTATCTTCCATTCATATTAAGTGAGGATAGGCTGCAAAACTGGGCAGAAATTATTCTGCTTTGCCCATTCAGCTGTTTGGTGTTACTTGGCACCTGTGCTGACAGGGTCAGCAAAAAATTGAGTAAGAAGCCAAGAATGCACCACATCCTCATCCCTGATCATCACAAAGCAAGGAAGGATAGCAGCAGACTGGACTTTATCAATGGGACAGTAGCCTGAAGGCTGAGGGAAGTGATGATTCTCCTTTACTCACATAATATCTGCAGTGATGTGTCCAGATGTCAGCAAACTTAGATGAGTTCAGTGAAAGGCCATCAAAATGGTCAGGGCTTGGAGCACTGGTCCTACAAAGAGAGATTGAGATAGCAGGGTTTGTTCAGCATGAAGAAAATGTAGCATTGGAGGGACCTAACATGAGCTATCCAACACCCACAGGGAGGTGAAGCCGGGTTCTTTACAGCACTGTATAGAGGGAGAACAAAAGGCACTGACAAATTGAAATAGGAGATTTCAACTTTATACAATATGAGTGAATATCGGGGCCAATGTTATATGAGGAAAGTTATATGGTTGATTAAGCAGTGCAGCTGGCTGCTCATGGGGTTATGAATTTCCATACTTGGAGGTTTTCAACACCCAACTGGATAAAGCCCTGAGCAACCTGG
>NW_005057395.1:0-2499 GCF_000277835.1 Geospiza fortis
TTTTTTTCTCCTTTAGACAAATCAAACCTGCTTATTAAAACCTTGTGCTTAAACTCCATTCAGTAAGTAGCCAGGAGAGAAGAAACTGAGTTAACAAATGTCTTAAGTTTAAGAATTAAATACTTGTCATTAAAAGTAGAAAAATAAGTCACATAAAAAATTTCTGAAAACTGTTTTTTTTTAAAAAACAACTTCTGTCTTTCTGCTTAAGCATGTTCCTCAGACTGACCTTCCTAGAATATAAACACCTCATTCCAAAACATGGTTATGTCTCTCATACCAATGCCTTCTGCAACTTTAGCACTACCATGCCTCAGGTTACAGAATGATGGGATGCAACCAAGAGCAACCTCTAACCAGGAAAATTGTGCTTGAACAGTCTAAAATAGCTCTATAAGTTCATCAATAAATTAGTGAATAAAGAAGAACTAGATGACATTTTGTGATGCAGGATGAATTGAGTTTATCCTTGGCCATTGCAGCTGGGAAAACAAAATAAAAATAAAAATAGAAATAGTAGGCTATTTGGAAATGGCATAGCATGAATATGGTTATCCCCACCACAGTTTGATTGTTATGACGGAGGTATGATAGTCAATTTAGATAGCTGAATGACTTAAAATGCTACCCATTGACAAAGATTGGGACTTTACTCTTTGCTGAATCAAAGAATTGTGACATTTACTTGACAACTTATTTGTGTGACTGATGAATCTGTTAGAAAAAGGGACTCTATTCACTCATCCCATAGGAAAAAGAGAGACAAAAATCAAAAGATTCCTTAGTCATTCTCAACATAATGAGGAAGCCATGGAAATGACAAACACTGAAGGCAGCAAGTCACACTTCATACCGATGGTTACAATGATTGGAATCACACATCCTCAGAGAGCAGCATGAGATACATAAGGAGTTGACAGCAGAGCACCCTACACAACCTGCAGTAGGTGCTGGAGCGTTTAAGTTCTCCAAAGTGTAAATTACAAACTATACCAGTAAAGATCTTTAGGTGTCAGAGCAGATAAGACAGTGCAAAGTGAGACAGCAACAAATATTCCTACTGCATCACTCTAAAAAGGCCTGGCAAAATAAAAACATTGTCATTTTCCTGTTGTTGCATGACAACTGACCAAATATTTGCTTCCAAGAGTGCAAACAAATTAACCTTTTTTATGGTGAACCCTCGCACTAAAGGTACATTACCTTCAGTTACTAAACAAATCAGCAACTCTGGAATAATTTTGTCCTCCAAAGCGCTCCCCCACATTTAAACAAATCTATAGGTACAGATATATCCTTTAGCCTGTAAAGCACCTCTGTTTATTCAGTAGGTTCGGTCTGACATTTCTCATCTTGCATTTTGGAGCAAAAATCAGGGCTTATTCAAGAATGCTGGTGGGCACGAAAAAAATACACCTCCTTGACATAAGAGCCAAGCTTTTCATTTCAGCACCCAAGAGAATTTATTCAGCTGAGAACCGGGGAATGCTAAATACCGTGGCCCTCAGAGATGTTATTCCTATATTAACTGTAGTACAGTGGAAGTGCAGATACCAGCATTAACAGGGACTAGGCTTGCTCAGGCATCAGACACCATGAAATCTTATCAGTTCACTGCTTTATCTAAGGCAATTAGCTTTGTTGAGAGGCAAAGTTTATTAGCTCAAAGTAATGCTGTGCTTACAACACCAAATTGCTTCTAAGACTTCACATGTTACATCTGCAGAGAACTGATGAGCTGCACGAATAAAAATCTACTCAGGAAGCACAATGCTACAAGATTTAGGCTGACCTCAGAGGATACTCACAATTATAACTATCTTCAAAGTAACCACACACCAAGAATGCAAAGAGGCTGACAACAAGACAAAAAATGGAGTTGGCTTCAGACTAACGAAATGGCAAGGAGCCACCTGCAGACAGTATACACAGAAAAAAAAAATCTTTTCTTTTTCAGTTTTATTTTTCTGGCAGCAAAGTCATTATATGCATATACACACATACAACTCAATAGGCAGAGGTTAAGATTGCTAAATATTCCAATCTGATATATAGCTAATGTTTGCACCTTTTTAAAGAGTTTGCAGGGTTTTCCGTCTTCTAAAATTTAAGAAAACGTTGTGCATTTTTCTTCTCTAATCCATCATTTCTACCAATCAGTGGCATTCAAAGGTGACCTGAGGAGACTTGATGTATTTCTTGTAACTGTGAATGCTAGACTGTATTAATGATGAGGCCTTTCATTGATTTACTGTAGCTTACTAAATAACACAGAATGAATGTATTGCATATGAGGCTCTGCACACAACAGCAGCAAACAGGATTCAAAATGTCTACAAGAGCAGATTTTAAGAAGAGAAAAAATGAAAAGGAGTCAAGAGTTCTTACTCCCTTCCCTCGTCAGCTAGTTGCCAATCCTTACTTCAAATAAATATATTTTACATACCTACAAAGGAACAACACATAACAGACTTTATCCTTTAAATTATCTTTTTTTTT
>NW_005057396.1:0-2498 GCF_000277835.1 Geospiza fortis
AAAAGAAAAAGAAAAAGAAGAAGAAAAGGTGCTTTTTAAAATTCCATACGTTTTTTAAGCATTGAGGTTGTCAGACTGCAATTTACAGATTTTAAGGTCAGAAAGAATGCTTAGGAACTTCTCACATGGCCTCCATAATAACAGCCTTGAGGACTACACAGGCATTATTTAATCTATTTTGTATCTTAAAGAAGAGATATCTATTGTTAATAAAATACTGAAAGTGTGGATTATTTTGATAGGGTAATTCTATTCACTGAATATATACCTTACAATGTACTCTAAGAGATAAAATCAGAGGTATGGGAATGTGATTCTTGATCTTGTTTTTGACTTGACATAATTTTTCTCTTTTTACTTACAAACCTGACTCTGTACTTCCTTAGGTATTTCTATGATAAAATCTTGGTAGGAATTGTAATTCTCTTCTACAGACAAGCTACTAACAGCACAGGTAAATAGGAACTTTGATGTTCCCATAATGAGGACAGTAAAATTAATTAGCTTGTTCATAAACTCAATTTCAACTTGCAAAGATTTAAGGGTATTATTAAAGTACTCATGAGAATGCTATTATAAAAGTTAAATAGTGGAAAAATATGCATTTCATTTTGAAATGGTGAGAGAATTAATTATATGTGAAAATACATTGCTCTTTGTATGTGTTTAGTCAAAGGATAACCTTAAGTACCCCTCTGAGATATTTTTGCTGCATTCCTGTGTCTGATATACCTATTATTTTTCAACATATGATATGAACATTAAGTTATATAACTTTTACATGCTTTTACTGTATATAACCCAAGTTACATAAATTCCAGGCCTTCTGACTGTTTGCAATCTTTAAAATGTAATGAGCTGAAAGATTAGCTTTGAGCCCTGGGGCCGGATTGATGTTTTGCTTAACCATTCAGCTGAGAACAGCTTTTAGAGGGATAACTCATGCTGCATCACATCAATAATAAAACTAAAGACCTAGATCCAAGCAGCTATGAATGGGAATTAAGTCTCTCAGACTGTTATAAACTTAAATGAAACAAGTCTTAAACAGAAGGCAGCTGCAGGCACTGGATCTAAACTGCATTAAGATGACATAATATTCTTTTGGAAACAATAAGGCTTCCATTGACGTGTTCTAGAAGACAATCCCTCAATGGAAACGAGTAACTAAATTAACATACTGTGATGAAATATGACTCATACTGAAATACAAGTCTCTGTGGGGTTTCCACATCTGAGAAACATATTCATAAGTAAGACTGTCAAACTGAATGCTCAGTTTCAGGGATATTCTCTGATTAGCTACCATTCAGAGAAATACAGAGGAAAGACTAAGATTTTCCACTGATGGCAGTGGAAGTAGGACAGGGAGAACAGGAGAAGGCTTTTATTAAACACGTTTTTGTCGAAGACACTGCTTCTATTGATAATGTTTGTGCAATATTTGTCCAGAACTAATGGTATTGGTTCTCTGCTCTCTCTTACCAATACAGACTATTAAGTCTCTTTTAAACCTTTTGGTGTGATAATATGGCTGCATGGGGTATCACTAGCATGTGTAACTCTCATTGCTTACACTTCTCAGTTTTGCCTTTATCAAGCACTATGTTGTACCAGTGTAGTGACATTGCTGCATGTGAAGGAGGACCTGTCTTGAGAAAGCAGAACTTTGTCTTTGCAGACAGAGATCTGTTCTGCGTGTTACCAACTCTGACTGGTTGCATCCAACCACCCAAGGTCAGGTTGGGTGTGGTCCTAGGCACTGAATCTAGTGGGTGGCATCTCTACCCACAGCAGGGGGTCTGGAACCAGATGAAATTTAAGGTCCCTTTTACCCCAAACCATCCTGTGATTCAGAGCATGCCTGTGAAATACAAAAAATTAGAGAGGAAGTTGTCACATTTCTAGAATTCATTTGTGTGTAAGAGTGCATGACAATAGAGATTATCCAAGACAAAGACACTTCCAGGCCTGTGCTGAAGAGAAATGTTAGTGCCTGGGAAACTTCAGTGGTAAACCTAGGGTAGCAGGATTCACACCTTCATAGATAGGCTGCAGAAGAAAAATGAAATCTGAAGCAAGAGAGCTCATGCTATATCGCGCCCAACATTAGTATTTACAACTATTGCATTTAGACAGGATATAAATTACTGACCTTTCAGGCATTTGGGGATCACAGGAGACATTTTATGGACAAAATTATAGCATTCACAAGCTAAAAAATTCTTGTCTCCAAGTGCACCCTCATCTGTTACAGTTGGGTTGATACTCCTATTCCTCAGAGAACAAGATCCTGTTGTTAGGGTGCCTGTCTGCACTTAGAGTTCCTGTCTTCTGCCATTTTCTCCTGGATTCACCCAGTTTAGCTGGTCAGTGAGCTGCCTATGGCAACTTCATGTAGGTTTGTAGTGGGTGACCCTGTCTGGTTACCAGGCACCCATAGAAGCCACTCTATCACCGCCCTCCACAAGTGGACAGGGGAGACAAAATATAACAAA
>NW_005057397.1:0-2498 GCF_000277835.1 Geospiza fortis
AAAAAAAAAAACAAATGGCTTTTCTACAACTGTTCTAAGAAACAGTGTAGCATAAGGCAGAGATTTTGATACAGTAGATTTGAATAATGCCTATTTGTTTGCTTTCTAGTGTTTTCTAGTTTGAAGATGGCATCTAAGGCTTTGCAACATTTGAAAAGGTGTGAAAGGCAAATGGTCATGGTCAAAGCTTAGTGGAGTAAATGCTGTGTATTCTCATTCACAGGAGGGCCGAGGGTGGGCAAGTGGCCCTAACCAAAGAAAGCATTGCTCAAGAAGAGAACTTGATCAACTTTACAGCTATTTATCACACTTACCTTTTATAAGCTGAGCAGCTTTCTAAGCTGTTGTCCTCTGCTTTCAGAGTGTGTTGGGTTTCTGGGCTCACACGATGCTGTTGTCCTACGGTTGTTGTCAAATGTGGAGCTGCTGCTCCTTGTTTGGACACTGTGGCGTAACTTAGGACAGTTTGGTTCATAATTGCTCTTAAGGGTGTTAAAAGTTGTTAATTTTTCCTATGTAACTGTGTTCATCTGGTTTAAAAGCAAGTCCCAGAGGAGAGTATGCAGGATATAGTGTCCAGCTCGGTTTGCCACAGTATCTATTAAAGGAAAGGATGGGAGGAAGTGTTAGACTTGAGGATTGTGCATCCTGCAGTAAGCCTCTTCCCATTTTATTTGCTGTTTGGAAGTAACAGGCAAAGGGACTGTGATTGCCTAAGTGCATGGTTTTAGTGGGAAAAGTGATAAAATGTTTGGAGAAGGTGTAATATTCTGTTAATAGGTGCAGCTTTCCAAGGCAGAAGGGGAGAGATCACAGGATCCTCCCAGATTTCTTTGCACAGGAAGAGGTAAAGCCCATGTTTATAGATTTGATGTCAGCTCTGTGTATGTTTGTATTTGAAACTCTCTTTCTCTGCTTTGGTGTCCAGGCTGTGTTGGTGTTCATCTGTTGCTGTTTGTCTAGATGTGAACCTACAGGTGCAGGAAGCAAACCAGATTTGTTCTGGTAATTACAGGTGATCTTGACTGGGCATAGGAGGAATGCGGTGGTAAGTTGGTCTGAGATAAGGGGAAATTGTGCCTTTATCTGAGGGAGAGTTGTATGCCTGGAAAAAACCCCAAAAATTAGCCAGCAGTGGAATTAGTCCGAGACTGTTGTCTGGATTTGCAACAGTTCATCTGCAAGTACCATTCTTTAGTAACTGATGTAAAAGTTCAAGTGTGGTTTGAGAAAACTGCAGGTTTAGGTTAATTGTTGTTCTGCCAATTAGAAGGCTATACGGTCAGTTCAAATTTTTGAATAAGTGCCACTTAGATTGCCAGGGTTCATCACATAGATTTGGATTGATCCTGCTGTCAGATGGATGTTCCTCAACTCCCAGGTGGAGTTTTGCAGCAGGTATTTGAGAACTGCTGCATGACTAATACTGCAGTCAGAGAGAAGTGGCAATAGAAAAGCAAATTCAGGAAGGTAATGTCAGCATTTGACAACAGTAATGGGGGAAGTGGGCTGCAGAACTGTTTATTGCTTAAATGAATTACTGAGATATGACAGCCTGTTTTCTTCTGTGATTATTCGAAGTACTTATTGCTGGAGGTACAAGTTACAGAGTTACAGGCTTGCATCTTTCTACTTCTGAATTCATTCTGTGTGAACTTCATTATTTTGAAGGGGTTCTGTGTAAAAGCATTGAGAACTGTATTTTTACCTTCTCCCTTAAAAAAAAAATTAGTCTTGAAGTCTCATAAATAATAATACTTCTGGTTTAAAATGTTCTAAATAAAAAACACATCGTAAATAATATTTGAAAGATTTGCTAGAGCTTATGTAAAGATTATACATTGTTAACTCTTAGAAGTGGCTTTTTGAAATGCGCAAGCAACTGTTCACAGATGTCTGCGTAGAAGGTGAAAGAGGGTTACCTCCTTGTTTGTAATGCAAACTCTTCTCCAGAAGTAAATGGAAATACTTAAAGCCTTGCAAATCGTGGAAGTAGATTTACTTCAAGCTTAAGATATTTTTTGGATTATAAATGAAACCCAGAAACTCCAGGCCCATGTTTCTCTTGGCATTTATGTCCTTAGCCTCAACCTGAATAGGTATTTTGCCTGAAAAGTAGAAGAAAAAATTCACCAACACGTTAGCTCCTAGTTGTGAATAGTCTGTATCTTACAGAGGAAAAATCATCTCAAGACCATTAATTTCCCCATTAGCTTTGGAGAACTGAGATGATGCCTTCAAGTGTGAACTGTGCTTGCTATGAGCTACTGCTCACAGCGGTTCTTACCAAGTGATCTAGGCTAGGGTATGGGGGTTTTGTTTAGATTTTGGGGGATTTTATCAAAAGGCCTGACTCGCTTGGGTGAGGCATTTGGGGTTCATGCATATTTGAAATGCAGCTCTGTGTGTTTGCTGTCCTTGAGTGTAAGTCAAGTGGCTGCTGTAGTGGACATTTCCTCCAACAGCTTGAAGAAGCTGTAGGCCTTGTGTTGCCTGGA
>NW_005057398.1:0-2498 GCF_000277835.1 Geospiza fortis
TTTTTTTTTTTTTTTCCTTCCACCACTACCAGAACAACACAAGACTCCTAATCCCTTTAGTGCATATGGAGGACATAGACCTTTTCCCTGGGAGTCTGGCAGTCTTACTAGTCTAAGCATCAAATCTGAAAGAGCAAAACAGGGTAAGGAATTACTCCTTGAGAATTTCACCATCTCAGACTACAGGTCACTGCCTGCTCTGCAACAAATTCCCAAAACATTGCTTTTTGATTTTAAACACTGGTATATTGCTAGACTTAAAAGGTAGAGGAAGTGTATTTTGATTTTTTTGGAACCACAGAACCACCATTAACTTCATGTTCTGCAATTCAGTCATTCTTTGGTTTACATGTGTGTTCTTCACCACTCAGGTATCCTGTACCATGGATATGCACTCTTTCATATTTTGTTTTCATAAACAAAACCAAGATTATTTGCCAGGTACTCATTTTACATCAGGCATCTCCAAGTGGGTTATAAAATTCAGGTTCTCTCTTATGTGAATGGACAGAATTAAAGTCAAAGGAGATATGACCATTGCATGCAAGAAATGCCTTCCATACTGGTGGTTTTGTAAAACTTGAGATTCCAGAAAACCTTTCTTAATCCACTCTGGTTTCATTTTGCCACATTACAAATGCAAACTCTGGTGTCAATGAATATGCAAAAGCCAAATTTTTGACACCAATATTTCATTCTGGTAACACTGTCTATAAATTATCAACTGAACATACTGTGTCAGAATTCAAAGACAATAAAAGCAGGTTCTATGTTCAGTTTGTATGAAATACCTGATATGGATGTGGAATGTATATTACACCTTCCTTCTGAGAGATAAATTTAGTTCAGGACCTTGGCATATGCTCCACTTCAGGAAGTGAAGGAAAATGGAAGAATTATTCCCTTCACCATCACATTAAAGCGTCCCTTTTTCTTTATAATCTCTTGCATATAAAACCTTTTACTATCAATGAGGGGAAATGGCTGTAGATGTACTTTATATACAGCCCTCCATGTTGTGACAGCTTTTTCTTTCAGCCAGTGGTCGAGGATAATCACGGAAGGATTACCCATCTGTTCTTGCCATGTGGCATTCTGTCTCAGTGAGGAGATACTGCAGTTCACAGCTTCCTGCAGTTCTTTTTTTTCTGATGTTCTCTCATTAACTAAAAATTGTTTTATTATCCATCTGAGTTGCTAAGTTGGAAAGTCTGGAAGACTCATGAAGGTGACCCACTTTGGATTATCTAAATTAGAACTAACCACTGCCTGTTGCAAATATCATTTTGTTTGGATGCAGAAGATTTCTTTGGCTTGGGCTTCCATCCTAGGTTTTGATTTTTTTTCTGTCCACTTGATGGAAGAAGACATAGTGGTACACAAAGGAAGGTAATCAGAGGAGAAGAGATGGAATAAAGAGACTTTTTCACTAAGAGCAACTTTGTAGGTTGTGTTTACATGATCAGCCAGTTTTTCAGAACACCCAACAGTTTTTAGACTACATTTACTATGATGACATACCTGTGCAAATTATATGTAGAGATTTATCCCAGTAATCACCTGGAACATGTTCTATGTGTCTAAACTTCTACTGAGATATTGCTATCACTTGCTGGTGGAAGAATAACTAGAAAGGAAACAAGGTTTTAAAGATTTCAATAGTCCTTCATTTTTCCTAACACTGGAAAATACAGTATTTTAAAGATAATGTTTTATTCTTAACCTCCTGATACGATACAAATTCATCTGTATGAAAGCTTGCTCTGAAAACATATCTGATTAAACAGTGTGACTGTTCTTCATAAACAGCCATTTTGTGGTAGTTGATTTAACATAAATCAGCTTTTCTGTCAGGAAACATTGTTTATGATGTATGTCAAACCCAGCATGGCAGCCTCAACAGATCACTTGCTACCACCGATGCACTCGTGTCCCTTGTACACACTGGGCAGTCCCACAGAGCAGAATGTGTCAGGTGGGGCTGGGACTCTACCAGTGTGTGACAGGGACATTTGCCTGAGCTTCTGCATAAAGTCTCCAAACCCTCAGACAAAGCTTCCCGGGGCAGGGAGTGGGGGGAAATGCATTTGTGCCATTTTCCCTGGGAGAGGGGAACTGAACAGGTAGCCTCATTTCCTGATGCAGATTCTAACAGCTGAGCTGGCAAAATAATGTTTCAGCTTCCCTCTGACACTGGTCTGCCAACACCATGGGCTATGTGGGATATTACAGAGCAAAGACAATTATACAAATTTAAGCAAACAAACTTGATAACTATCATTAATCTTTCTGTATTTAGAAAGTCATTAGCAAAAGCAGGTGCAAAAACCTGTTTGGCTGTAATTTGGATGCTACAAGAAAAGGGAGTTTTCAGACAAGGTATTTGATGTGCCTTAAAAGAAATACAGGCTTTTTTTTTTGAAGTAAGGCATTAGTCCATGTATGGCAAAGATGACTGTGTCATGCATTTTATCTTCTGAGCTGGAAGGGACCCACAA
>NW_005057399.1:0-2496 GCF_000277835.1 Geospiza fortis
TATCTCCATTGCCACCAGTGCCTGGACTGGCTGTTGTCCCTGCTGCCACCTGCTCTGAGGTGCCTTTGTGTGACTGCACACTCTGGGCAGAGATAAGTGAGCAGACAGCCCTGGGCAGAGCTGTCTGAGCCCAGCAGGTCTGTCAGCACCTGGCTCCAGGCAGCCTCTCCTCTGACAGCTTTATGGCCGATCCTAACGAGAATCAATACCAGGGCAAGGGGTTGACAGTTCATTTTCTAAAGAGTGATCCATTGAGGGCCAATCACCAAGCAGTGTTTATCAGCCTTGGGAAGAGACATTTTTTTATAGGGGGAGAAGGGGAAGGAATCATCTCAAAGCAGCTCGACAGGCTCAATTCTCCAAGGTGGCGACTCATAATTAGAAATCCAATGTATCCTGCTATCAATCCTACCTTAAATAATAAAGTGATCAATAAAAGCAAGAGGAGATTAAGTCATCAAGCTCAGTGATGCTATTTTCTGTTGCAATGGCTTTTAATAAACCTGTCTCTCCACACCACATTTTCATGTTCTGCTCTTCTTTCCTCTTGCCAGCATGGAGGCTCTGAGCTGAACACCCACAGAAAGCAATCACAATGCATGTCTACTTTCCAGATATTACAATCATAGTCACTTAACTGCTCCCCAGGACAATTTAAAGAGAGCAAATGAAGGGGAGTTTGAGTGCATTTACAGCTGCTGCCATTAAACTGACCAACAGAGATTGACAAAATGTGCATCACTCAGATCCCAGGCTTCAGATGCAGTAATGATACAAGCAGTTTTATCTCAAAATTACACTGAAGCAAGATCATGCTGATCTTTTTAAATGAGATTGAACACAAAGATGAAGACAGAAACACTCACACTCTGTTTCTGTTACACTGTCCTCCCACTCACAGGATTGTTCCTGATGCCTGGGTTGAATTTGGGAGAATGAACAAGCACTTGGTGAAGATTATGGTGCTGCATTAATGAAATACCCATCGATCCAGTTCTGCTGTGTTACTGCATCTGATGCTGACTGACTGTGGCTTCCATTTTACACTCATACCCCCTCACACAGGAAGGACTAGTACAGACTCATAGACTAACACAAAAATCACCAGCATAGCAGTCTGATGGTTACTTAACAAAACTGCCGTTGTTTATTCCCTGTCTGTCAGGAGTCAGTCCAAGAAAATCTACTGTACCCATACCCATTAAACTTAACTTCAAATTACACTAACCACAAATCTCTAGTTGGCGTGCTTCTCAATGCCAGTTATTGGAATCAGCTTTGCATTTGAAGGGCAAATAGAGCTGGAACTATTGCCATTACATCACATGCTGCTTGGTACCAATGTCGAGAAGATCAAAGCTACACGGGAGAAGGCTTGTAATGCAAATGTACTGTTTATGATGCTAATCAAAGAATTTAGCTTTGTTTGGAGGAGACAAAAAGCTGCCTGATGAAAGAGAGAGAGGGAGAGAGAAGCTTAAGTTCTTACCTCCTGCTGATGACAAAGGCTGCAATGAGAATGACCACAAGAACAACACTGCCAGCCACTGAAACAAGAAGCACTGTGGGATTGGTACCATCGCCAATGATGGGGGAAGGAACTGAAAACAGAAAAGGGAGCATTTGTGTCAGACAACCTCAAAAAATCAACCTAGGTAGCACTCAATCAGCTCAATGAGCTTTCTGGCCTATGAAGGCAGTTTAGAGTAGCACTCACATCTACTTTCAGGCCTTTATTATACAGTCATTTGACACATTTTTTCCAACTGCTAATGAGTTGAAGACATGATGTTTGATAATTATTTGGGGAACTTCAGCTCTCAGCTCTCCAGGAACAAGGACTCCCTCTCCTTCTCCCCTCCAGTGCTGCTCAGAGGGTATAATGACTAATTTTTTGCCTTTCTAATTGCTTTCCACTCTTCTTTCCCCCTCCTTTTTCTTTCAGGGGGGCCAGATGATCACTCCAGAGTAGGAGAGTAATTTTAAAACGTCTACTCTCTTCCTGATGGATTGTTTTCAGTTGTTAACATCCTGAATGATATTGCCACTAACTGGCATGACCTTAGCTTGATTTAAGGAGACCTCTATGTCCGAAATAAAATAGGTTTGGTCACAGTGCCTTTCTGCCACTGAAAAGCAAACATTTTGGGGACTAAATCTGCATGTTTCCTTGAGCAAAGTGAAAAGCCTTACTGACAACATAGTTTGAACATTCTTGTCTTTATGTAACTGTCTAAAGAAAAGTGCAAGTATGGGAGCTGATGCAGGACACCTAACTGATCTGTGTCAATAGCTTGTAGAGGGGAGTAACAGGGTTCTATTCTCCTTGAAATAAGATATTCCAGAAACGTGCAAATGTCTACTTTTCAGAAAACAAAATCTCTCAAGCATCAATGGCTTCCAAGTGTTTATGGAATGCCTGTTTCCCTATACCACAGTGAAGCACTGTCACTGCTAGAATCTACAATACAGTGTGGCATTCACATTCTCTGGAAA
>NW_005057400.1:0-2496 GCF_000277835.1 Geospiza fortis
TTTTTTATTTGTGGACCAGGATTCCTGAAATGTTCCTCTGTCGAACTGAATTTTTGTGGTCTCACAATAGTGATGCTATGCTATGAAGCACAGCTGATGGCTTAGGAAGGAGTGAGGTTCATAGAATACACTTCATAGAAATGAAGCTTATGTTGCATAAAGATTGCTGTAATTTATTTTTAATTGTTTTTCAAAGTGCATAATAATTTGGTTACTAATGCATTTGCCAATGGAAGATTATGCAGGTATGAATAAGTCAATGTTGTGAGAAATTTTTTTTTATAATTATGAACAGTGTAATAAGATAGTGGAAAACATTGATGGTATGGAGTATGTTTTATATTTCCTTTATCATTACTGGAGGCTGTGTAAAATGCTTTGAAAATAACAGTACCAAAAGTGTCTGGTACTAATTGAACTCAAATTAATGAAAAAAATTTGGAAGCAATTCTGTTAAAAGCAATCATCATGCTTAATGCTATCAACAAGCAATGCTTAAAACATTTTTTTAGCTGATATGGGAAAGTTTTAGGTAATGTCATCAGCTGACAATATTGGTCTCATAAATAAGCTGGATGCAAACAAGAATTAGGAGACTAAATCACCATATATTATGGGCAGGGCTGCACAAGAGTAAAGGAGGAAAAAGTTCCTCCCATAACATAAAGTCTATTAGAAATTTGAACACTTTTTGAAGTGTGAATAATGTCATGGTAGTAATTCAAGAGGCAAGCATAATTAAATGGTATTTAGACTTGTATGCTATAATAGCATAAACAGCTTACAACTGGAATTGTAATTTCCAGAAAGCTGCATATTAAAAAAAAATCTCACATTTCCACTCCGCATAAGGACATCTTTTGTTCTCAATGCTGAAAGAAACTGTAAGTTAGATTCATGTTAAAAAGAAATAAATACTACAGTTCTAGTAGCTCTTCTGCCTTTTAAGGTATATATGAATTTGTCACTATATGTTAGATGAGGTTAAGCACAGTATGTGAGCACAAAAGTAGATTGATATCTTTCTGCCTTTTCTTAGAAGTTCAGTAAGTTTGGTGCAAACTAATGAACAATGTTGGCACAAATACCTTTCTATCCATTTGCCTATCTATATTGTAGCTATAAATTTTATGTTTATAAAATGTTCACCAAATTCCCTAAATATTTACTAAACTCCAATGTTCCTATTATTCCTTTGACACAGGTAAAAATTGCACAGAAATAGTTGGACAATGCCAGCCATCCACATGTTTCAATGGTAACTGCATCAATGTTACTCCAAACACTTTTCTTTGTGAGTGTGACAAGGGCTTTACAGGTAGGAAACATCTTTTTTCCCTCTCTTACAATAATAATTTTATCTGTTATAGTAATGGTATGAACTTTTGCTTTATTAAAGTAGTTATTTTTGATGATTATTGCACAGATTGACATATCCTTAGATTTTGTAAAAATAGGTTTTGTAAAATATAAAAATCAGACTTCCAAATTACTCATGTACTGAAGTAAAAACATATAAATGATAGAAGCTTTTCATAATCAGATGCCATCCACAAGAACCTTTCTTCTATTGGCAGAATAACAGAGGAAGACTCTTAATCACTGACTCCCTGGTTCTCAAATACAGAGATATCAAGATTCGGAACTCTTCCTGTGTGGATGAATTTGAATACATTTTTATTCCTAATTTCATTATCCTCTTATAGGTACTAGAAATATAAGATGGAAATAACCTAAAGAGTCAATAATGTCATGATTTAGGGGTGCAACTTGATTAAAAAGGAAGAAGATAAGTGGTTTATTTACTATATAGGGGACAAATAAGATATTTTCATAAGAAAAGTTGAATGAAAAAATGTATCTAAACCCATCTCTTGTAAACACTTTTTTGGGGGATTAGGATAGCAGTGAAAAACTATTCTTGTTTTTCACAACAGACGTTCACTGTATGGATGTGAGAAAAGAAGTAACACTCAGAAGAACATTCTTTAAGAAGGAGCTAAGTATAAAGTTAGCTCTTGAATATCCAAAGACAGGAAAATTTTCAAAATGTATATTTCTTGGATGCATCACTTATCTTGTCAATTATAGAATATAAAGAAATCATTACATTGAAATGAAGAGTTAAAAGAAAAAAAACCAAAACATAATGGAGTTAGGGGGATCAAAGAGCCAATCTTTATTTTCATAGTGAAAGACTGAAGACCCTTGTCAATATTTTAATTGTCTGTATAGAAATATATTTAAAAAAAATGGGATAGACCTGCTGAATTCTAAATTCTTAGTAAATCTGTTTGATATTCTCCCTTTCTTCCCTTTCTTTCACTATAGAAGCATTATGGTCAGCATAATTCTGAGAAAATTGAAAAAAACCTCACTCTTTTTTCAAAAAAAAAAATCCATTAGTAAAGTTTTCTAGAACTGGTTTTCCACCCCATCATGGTCCGTATCTTTTTAGAACACTTACCTTTGTCCTTTCACACAACTTGTGTAGAA
>NW_005057401.1:0-2495 GCF_000277835.1 Geospiza fortis
AAAGTTTTGGCAACATGACTGTGGGATTTTAAATTAGTTGCAGTTTCTAAAAGAAAACTGGCACTTAGAGAGAACACAGAGGTTTCTTTGACAAAATATCTACTCTGCAGTACACTCTGGAGACCATATTCCAAGTAAGATAACCACAGCACACAGCATTAAAAGACTAAGCGACATAACCTGTCATTACAGTTGAACAAACCAAAGCAACAGAATGCATATTACCCTTTTAAAAAGACGACTGAAAAAATGTTACTGCAGTAGCAATGAGTACATCTTCAAAAATAAACGAAAAATCCACTTTTTTGTAATTTGATTGTTTGTTTCCTCAAATAATTTCTCCACTTAATTCACACCTCTTAGAAATAATAATTTAAGGCACATTTGCTGATGTAAATTACCAAAAGAGGCAGCTCTCAAGGCTAGTGTGCAGAACAGAAAGTCTCCCAATGCCCCAAGCAAGGGAGTGGTGTCTTTGCTCAGGGGGAAGCAAAAGGTGGGGTGGACAAGTAGAAAGTTTTAAAAAGTACTGGTACTTCTAAAAAGCACACAGGACTGAGTTCAGGCCTGTGCAGATCAGAATCACATCTTTGTCTCTGCAACAAAACCTATACAAAAACAAACTACAACTGATTGTGTCATTACTGGGAACTAAGGCAAATCACTGCCCATCTATTGGTCTCTGCAAAACTGCTGATTTCCATCAGTATGACTGCGCAAAATCCTCTCACATCCACCCCTGACAGAAGTGCTTTCCACTGCACTCACAGTGTTTAAGGTGCAAGAGCTGAAAGGGAACCAGTTTCCACAGACAGTTGTCAAGAAGCATTAGGTTCACAACAGTTACACTGAAACAGATTACAGCTGACACACAATCAAGGCCATACAAACTTCTAGAGCTGTCTTTTTTAATACACATTTTACCTCCTAGCAGCTTATGGTCCAAAAAAACCTCTAAACACACACAAAAAAACCCAACAAAATTGGATTTTGAAACACAAACACATTAATTCACAATTAAGATCAAATAAGAAAATATTAAGAACTGAAAAAATCAGAAGTTGTTCATCATGTCATCAAGAGGTGGTAAACTGGTGCATGAGAAACCTGATTCCAGACTTATGAAGTAAAGACTTTTGGCTGCTAAATTCACAGAGATGATAAAGGTTCTCACATCAGCAATATTTACTGGTAGAAGGGCAGTGGAGGAAAACAAAGCAAAATTGCTCAGAGGCCCTACTGCAGACCAAGACCTTTCAGGCTAACTCACTCCAAAACAGAGCAGGGACTGCTGAAACACTTCTATTACCTACTGCACACAAGTCACTCTCCAACCTCCACCTTTGCTTGCTGAGTGACCTACTGGACACATACTGCATCTCAGCCATGTAAGGATCTCAGTAACCTGCAGGGTCAGGGAAGAAGACCTCTTGGAAGTGTGATGGTCAAGTTAAGCAAATTTTGAGAAAATTTGCCTATTCAATCCAATAAATCTGTCCACAAAGAAGACAAAGGGATAAAACACCTTAACTGGCTCATTCTCTTCACCTTCTCCTTCTGTTATCAGATCTTAGCTGTCCTGTAACTTACTGATCAGACAATTTATATCCAAGATTAGGAGGAACATGAGGAGTAATATCAAAAAATTACGTACAAAACAAAGAGGTCTATTTTTTTAATGCCATGCCTTATTCTGTTCTCGCATAATTTCTTCTCCATTCCTAGAACCAGTTCAGGCACTGGAAATATGTTTCTGTGGGACTCAGGGGCAGTTAAATGCCAGCATAATAGAGAAAGCTCACTCAGGGACAGGCAAGCACAAGCAATGCTGCAAGAGAAATGTACAGAATGCACAGCCAGAACACAGAAAGCATCTTAGATCAATGCAAACTGTTCAAAGATACTGCCTTTGCACTACTCTTACCTTCAGGGCAGAAAGTGGCTCTAGTGGCTTCTGGTATGACTGAAAGCAAAAATGCTTAGTTGTTCCTGAGCAACAGGTCCACAGGTTATTACAGAAGCACTCATCACAGTAACATACCACACACTGCCTTTAGTTCCTCACACGCATATGCAGTCACATCTAACTGCTTGCAAAACAACAAACATATTCTGACAAGTTTATTACAGCACTTGTTTCCAAACACCTGCTGCTGAAAAGTTCCAAACCTGACTGAGGTTGTACTGATGAGGGCAATCTGAGTCAGTCTTGCAATGCACAGAAGTCTTCAATGGGTATTGTGGCACAAGATCAGTCCCTGGGTTACAGTGATCCTTGACGGAGACCCAGAACCCAGCTCCTGAATAACAGCTGATAGATCTGGCCTTTGATAATGGCAAGGCAATAGTTTTGCTGGTAAGCATAACTGCAGTTCTGACCCTCTTCAACTCAAGTACATGAATGTCATGTAAGTGTTAGCGATAGTTTAAATCTGGTCACAAGAAGCCCACATGACCAAAACAGGACAGAAAAGGTGGGTCAGCAAAGCAGCCTT
>NW_005057402.1:0-2492 GCF_000277835.1 Geospiza fortis
AGGCTGCTCCAAGGCCCATCCAAGTTGCCAACGAGCTTTCTGTCAGGTCACACTACCACTCAGAGGTTGATTTATGTGACATCAGTCAGCAAAGAGGTTGAAACTTGATTTTATAACAGCACTGCTAGGGAAAAAAAAGGCAAAATCTTAACCCCTTGCATAACATATTTCTTATATGTGTACTCCAAAAATGTCTTCCTGCAAGGTGTGTAGTAGAAGAACCCCACAGTTACTTTAAGTGAATGGCATCATCTAAGGCCTTGCTCAATACATTGACATTTCTCTTGACATGAAATAAGCTGACATTAGTCCACCTATTGCTGCCAAAAGCAGGAGTGCCCTTCAAAAGTACCAGATTATAATGACTTCTACTAAAGCAAGGGAATTGGCACCTGGCTGCATGTCAATAGCTCCACTGAATGCCCTGACTGACAAGTTAAACAGGGTCCCATTGTGTGTTTGCTGCAGTGTTAAGGCAGGCACAGCCCAGCAAAGAGGAGCAGTACCCAGGGAGCAAGGACACAATGTGGCTGGAGATTCTGTAGGTAAAACCAAATGTGGCTTTGCCGTCTGTTCCAGTGCATAAACAGATTAGAAGTGTCATGCTTTTTATCTGGATCAGCTCATTTCTCTCCCATTAAGTCACTAAGGCTGTGTAAATCCAGCTTTGCATTGACTAATTTGAATTTAGAACAATATCTTATCTCACCGGGCCACCCAGGCAAAAGTGATAACATAAAGGAGAGTGTTTTTCCTGTCCTGTAATTAGCATTTCATAGCCTCTATCTGCAAGAAATTATCAGTTCAGAGTCTCTACTGTTTCTGTAATCCAGCCTGCTCAAGCAGTTGATGTATGAGCAGACATTAATGCAGAGACTGTTTGAGGCACTGCGGCATCATTGCTGGATTTTTTAATATATCTGTGGAAGCCATCATCCAAAAACAGAGAGACAGGATCTTTCTGTAAATCTAAATATTTACAGGATTCATCCAATTTTAATGTGGCACCTGTAATAAAAAAATGGTGGTTTATCTCAGTCTTCAGACAATATCCAATTCTGCCCTGATTCATGGTGGGATTTCCTAAATAAGCCCCTAAAAATAATGATTTGTCTTGCTCACTGTGAAAGTTTAACACTGCAAGAATGAAGACCTATTTTAAGCATTTTCTAGTGGCACTCTTGCAAAAGAAGCATCTCCCCAACCTCCTTTTCTGTGGCTGACTAACACAGAAACAGGCAAAATGTTCCAAGGAGGAGCACAATACTTAATTCCCTCTAAGTGGCTTGGTGTGCCAGAACACTGAAGACATCCCACAAGGAGAAAATTAATCAATCCACACAAATCAGTTTTGCTTGTGAAAATTCCATCTCAAGGGTGAATTAATATGTTGCTTTGGCTTTCACTATGGAAGTCACGTCAAAATATTCCTTTCCAAATTAGCATAGTCACACCCAACAAATTCTCAAGTTTCATCTTAGCTTATAACAATGGAATGATGTCTCTTCAATGCTCAGCCTGGAAGCAGTAGAAAGGGATATTGTACATTTCTTTGGTATTCTTTAATATGTCTAGATGAAAAATGCATCTTTCTCTCAGGAATGTGGTTCATAGTTCTTCAATCACCACCAAACTTCTCTTTCCTGAGGTTTTGCAGGGTTTCATTTATTCTAAGAATGATATAGTGATAGCCAATGAGCTCAAGTTCAATTAGATTAATAACTTCTTTTATCTGTTAGCATAAAATCCAGTATTTTATAATTAATTGTAAGCGAGGCCATGAGGAGGTCTGGTGTCCCCTTGAAATAAGGGACAATTTTAGATCTGAGTTCTATGGAGGGATAATTTTGCTTCTAAACATGGAAGCAGGTGATCTTTTTTCCCAATAAATGCTGATATCCATGCACTTTCCACTGAAATGAACACAATGCAAACCTTTAACTGAAGGAAAAGAGCAAATTTCCCCATCAGAAACATTCCCTATGGAGTGCTTTCAGAGGGTCAGATTTTCATTTCCTCTAAGGCACTCTGATGGAAATGAATTGTAAATAAGAATTCAGACCCTGTTTTACTGGAGATTTGTGGTGTATTAGAGGAAAAGCAAACAAGATATAGAAAAAGGTAAAGCTATGAATGCAGCTCTTTGCAGAAATGGGCAGAATATATCAGGGAAACAAGAAGAAAACTTTTGTTAGCTGTTAGCTGAGGGATAAAGGAGCGCACAGAGGTTGGAACCTGGTTAACAGAAAGGGATGATAATAAAAAAATGTATATCAGACATACTGATGGCAAAACATCTTTGACAGTAAAGATGCACTTAGCCAGAAGAAATTATAAGGGATTTCTTGTCAACCAAGTCAGGATGAGGGAAATCATGAAGGGTTCATTAACCAGCAATGGCAAAAGCCAGAGTTTGGGTGTCTCTGTGCATGTCGTTCTCTGTTTTTCAGAGATGCTCTCTGATTTTCAGCGTTGCTCTGGGATGACAGACA
>NW_005057403.1:0-2492 GCF_000277835.1 Geospiza fortis
ACTGCAAAAATTAACTCTGTCCTGGCTAGAACCAGGGTTTAAAAACCTACTGCATCAAAGAAGTTGATCTCTGCTTGTTTTGTATGCTGTTAAGGGGGATAAACATCTTGCAGTAGGTGACAGAAGAGAGAGGAGCAGTTACAAGCACTGCTTCTTTTGTTACTGGCATAAACATCTTGCAGTAGGTGAAAAAAAAATGGAGAGGAAATAATCACGAGTGTTGCTTTTTTGTTCACATTGTTCAGCAGTATTCTGTAATTTGGCCTGTAGCTGGGAGAGGTACAGTGTGATCAGATGTACCTCTGAGGCTGTGCCTGTGCTTGCTCCTCATTTCAGTGTGTTTACACCGTGTAAACAAAGCTTTTCCAACAAATGAGAAGACCCAGTGCATTCAGTCCTCTCAGCAATCAGTATCAATCAAGTTCTACAGCAGTGCTTGAATTAGGAAGGAGACAGAAGTGTAGCAAGTCATTACAAGAAGAAATTTCATCAGGGAAGCAAATTCATTGCAGGAAACAACATCATGGCTGGCTGGACAACAAATGAGTTGAAAGAGAAAGGAAAAAATGAACAGAATCATGTCTTTTGTCACCCACCTTCCTGCTTGCTCCAGCTAAGAGCCGGAAGCCAGTGTCTACATGGAATGTGATGGAGGAAAGCTTAATACCAGTAGTATGACTCTGCAGTTCTCTCTGGTGCACATGTGGACATGTTGAGCATTTCAGAAGGTTGCTTGCACAGAAGAGTTTCTTTGTAATCCATGTGTTGTGCACATGTTTACTTGCTTTTTCTCTTTCCTTGTCAGCATTTTGCTACAGAATATGTTTTGATATGGAAATAGTTTCACCAGTAATATACAAACCCCCAAACTATTCATATAATTATTTGGACATTAGATTACAAAACATCACAGCAGATTTTTGTAAAAATGGATCTTCTGAAGTTAAAAGATCACTGGGAAAGATATGCTGGTTGAGATGTCAGCAGCTGCTTTGTCTTTCATCCATGGTTTAGCTTCTTTACTTGAAAAAGCCCGTATAACTTAAGATGAATATGTGTGATTTTCTCTTTGTTTTCCTTGAGTCCTAGTAGTGGGGCCAATGCGTGTTGTGTTTGATTTATTCTAGAGGAACATTTCACATAAGACCCTGCTGTAGTAGAAATTGCCAATATGCAGTGAGCTGCTGACTTGTGCTCTGCTGAGGTTTCCAGAGCTGTGCAGCACAGAGGAGCAATCCCAGCAGAGGAGTTTCAGAGAGTTGCCAGGGGAGGTGATGAGTTAGATTGGATAATGCCCCACAGGGTAGGTCCAGGAAAAACCACCTGTGAGATGGTGTCATTGCAGGGAGGAAGGAGAAGTAGGAAGGAAGGAGTGGGGCAGTAGATACCATGCCTGTATTATCGCAAAGCTTAGCAGCTTCTGCTTGTGTGTGGGAGTTGTCAGGCTCAACATTACCCTTGGCATCTATCAGATTGTTGTTTTCTTTAATCAATTATTTTTGTTTTCTTTAATTGTCTGGGCCCATTTGTGTTCTTTTTCATGTGCTTAATTTACTCAGCAGTTTGAGTGCCTGTATGTATAATGTGTGTGGAGCAGGGGAACTGAAATAGATTTGGTTCTGGTCCCTTGAAAATCAGTGGAAATGTTTCACTTGTTGGTTTTTATTGAGGAAACACTGTTAAGCCCTTTTGTCTATATTGAGTTACATACTGTAAAAATAGTAGGTCGAATTCCTAGTCCACTGATTCCAGTACACAAGGAGGGAAATGGGCTGATGACAGGCCTCACCTGCCCTAAGGTCTGTGCTAACCAGCTGTACCCTAATTAGTGTTTGACAGGCACACAGTGAACACTGTAAGACAAGAAACATATCAGGGCTGGCTTGTTTGCTTGCTGAGGGAAGGGCCACTTAGTCATATGTCAGAAATACTCAGCTGGAAGAACATCACCAGCCAAAATTATTAGGATGTGGAAACACTGTGAATGTTCTTTTCTGAAGAAAATCTAATCTAAATAAGGACTTCTGCTTGCAATTTCTTAACCTTCCAGAGAATAGTATTCCTCTTCACTTTGTTTATTGCCAATTTTTTCCAGTTATCAGTAGTTTTATTCTAATGGAGAACCAAGAATTGAGACCAGTAAAACAAGTAACAGAGTTAGTAATTTGGTTTCATTGGTCCAGGATGATTGCATCCTTCTGATGGCACTCACAAAGAGCCATGGCATAGAAAGAGCTCTGGTTTCTGCCTCAGCAAAGAACAAGGAATAATTGCCAAAGAATTGGGAAAATAAATGCTATTTCCAACATCCTTTCCATTCACTTGTCAGAAAATTCTGTAAGATAAGATAGTCTTTCATCTTTTTGAAAATAATTTAGCCGAGGCTCTTTAATTAAGGATTTTAATATGTAGACGATCCCAAATTAGAGAGAGAAAATACTGTCAAATATATAGAATTTTAATGAAAGGAATGGTAAATACATAGAAATCTG